>NW_008674345.1:13310-30361 GCF_000695815.1 Acanthisitta chloris
CCTATTGCCATCCCTGTGCCCTACTAAGGACTGGGAAGGTATTTGCCCTGTTCTGGTTTCCTATCTTACATGGCAAATGCTTTTTTTGCCAAACTCCAAAAGGTTAAGTCTAACTCTAAAACTGCTTTAATATTTTCTTTCAAATCATCTCTTTATGCACTAAGTTGCATCACCTTAAAAATTCAGATATCTGACTTCGTCCTTGCAGAGGGTTTGCTCAGAGGACACTCATCTTCACAAGGGCTTCTACACAACTGCTCCAAAAGCTCCACACTTGAGGCTGAAAGTGCTGGTTGTGAGTGTGTGGAACCAGCAATTTATAACTGAAGGGCTTGTTGAAATCTTCCCAACAGTGAAGACATCCAGCCTGGCTCTGGCTGCCTGATGAAGTAATGCTTGTCTTGAGCTATCATTCCTTATTTAAGGTCTTCAAAGCTAATGCCATGACTGAAAGTTTCATAGCTGCTGTTTCTCTGAGGTCCATTTGACCCACCTTATTATTTGGCCTCAATCCAAGAGAGGGAAAAGGCACTGAAGTCACTGGAGACTTCTGCTCTGGATTATGCTGTGCTGTTCAACTCTCAGCTTCAACCTGCTGAAGTCTGTTTGAAGTGGAACTTTTTGCAGTGGCTTCAGTAAGCTGTTGCAAAGGGATTTTTATTTTCTCTCCCTCTTGTCTGAATAGAACTGGTTTTATCTGCTCTTGAAATACTTGTGTAACTCTTTGCTAGATGCTTTGTTAGGGCTGCTAGTTCTGCTTTGATTCTGAGGTGTGGCTTGATGTGTGTCCTTTCTCTGTAAGCCTTTAATAACATATCTTTTAAAAAAACTAAACCACAGCACAAATCAAACCCCTAAGGTTCTCCTTCTGTCACAAAACAAACACCAAACCAAACCACAGCAAAACAAACAACCCAAAGAAAGAGTTCCAGGTTGAGTCAAGTGTTGTTTGAGTCTCATTAACCTTTTTGCCTATACATTTTTGTGTGCATGTGGTCAGAGACATCTAAATGAGTAGAGAAGATCTTTGCTTTGACAGCCACATGCTTTGGAACAAATCTAGGTATTCCTTTGCCTTTTTAGCTGCAGTTGTCTACACTATTTTTGCTTCAGAATGTATATAGATATCTGTTTCAAATCTTGTGCTTATTTGCAATCCTAGACTTGTAAACAGCTGATTATTTCCTACCTGGATGAAAATCATCCCAGGCAGTATTACAGATGCATTTTTTATTGCAAGCCAGTGTGCATCTGTAAACATATTTTCAGTGCCTATTTGTACACAGAGTTTAATGTTTTCTTTTTTTGCAGAGAGAGTGAGGCAGAAATTGACTGTATTTAAGAATTATACACCTGGTATTGGTGTGATTAGAGGCAAGATTGCTTCCCAGATTTAGGAGTGTTTGCTGAGTTGTTGCCATGGTGGCACTAGTTTTGTTTCTGTACATTTAGACTGTGCCTTATTTAAGGCCCTATCAGTACCTATTGACTGCTTAGAGTACAGGTTACTTGAATTCTTATTCTTTAAACATTCAAGTCCAAAGATCTTGTACATAGATAAATGCTTTGGTGATTCACCAGAAAACTGCTATAGCCATATTCCCCAGATCCAGGAGTTTGGAGTTATTGGTTCCAAATAGTATTACTTTTTAGCCAGTTCTTTTCTTCTTCAAACAATTGAGGGTAGTGACCAAAGGTCCTGTCATCATCTAAAGAGCAGAGATGTGCCTGCAGGTGCTTTCATCTTGTTCTGGGCAAGCCATAGGCATTAAAGAAAGTTACAAAATGTTCTCTTCATCCTTTCTGCCCTCACCCTCTCAGGAGCTGGATCAGTTGACTGAAATGGGGCATGTTTTCTCATGGAGGCAAATCATCTTCTGGTTATAGCTGCTGTGGAGGAGGTGTTGGGCCAGCTGAGAAGTTTTGGATGAGTTGAGCAGTGTGGAGTGAACCTGCACGTGGCTGCTTAGCCCTCTGATATGTTTGGCAATTGGATTTGTGACAGTATGTGAGGAATGGAAGAGTTTGGCTTTGTGTAAAAACTCCAAAAGAGAAGTGCTAATTTCTGCATCATTTTGATGTGCTAATGATAGCAGTGCTCTGGCTCTGTTGCTGTCATTTAAGTATGGATATCAGGGTTAGCTGATCAACTACATTTTCTGCAGTGTTGGAAGTAATTTTCTTCTACCTGTTGGCTGCACCTCAGGGTCTGTTCAGGTCTTCAGAACTTGAGGGCTTGACTTGATTTGCTGTTTGCAACACAGATCAGGAAAACAGATGATGATTCTGATCTGTGGCTCTTGCACTGTTGAGTGGGAAGACTGACATTTTTAATGAGACCTCATCTCCTGTGGATGATGTCTGAGCACTGCAGTTCACATGAAAAAGAGATATTCTTTGCTCAACTGTGGGTGCTGCTTCTCCTGTGTATTATTCTCCATGCAGATAAACATGAGAAGAAAATAAAAGGAATCAAAGTAATAATTTGGGATTCTTTTTACCTGCTAGAACTACCTGGTGCATCCAGCATGAGCATCTCTTCTAATACTAAGGCTTGCAGCACCCATGTTATATCTGGGAAAAGAAAGGATAGAAATCCCAAATGTCACAAGCATCCAAACACTTTTTGATTCCGGGAGTTAATCCTGCAAATACATAGTTTGCCTCATGATTTAAGGCAAACTTCAGATTTCTCAAACTTTAGATTTCTCACCTGTGTTATATTTTCATTGTCGTTTCCATTCAGCACTTGAACTTGCTGAACCTAATTCCCTCACTTTGCTTTGCCAATGACTTGCAGCTGCAGGTGGTTTGATTTTTCTGAATATTGACAAATTCTTCAAGTGTTTCAGGGTAAGAAAACAATAGATTTTGTGACTCCTGAGTTTAGCAAAGCTTTACTGGCTTAAAGTCTCTGGAAAGAATCGTTAAGAATTAGGATTTGATCTGCACTTCCATTTGCAGGGGCAGAGCTGGGAGTGCAAAATTGTCAAAGTTCAATGTGTAAAAAGCTCAGAGAATTCAGCAGTTGTTTACAGTTTGCTGGTTGTTTCTCTATGTTGTTGCTGCTTTGTGTGTAGTAATGTGATTTCAACTTGTGCCAGGGGAAGTTTAGGAAAAATTTCTTCATGGAAAGGGTTGTCCAGCCCTGGCACAGGTTGTCCAGGGCAGAGGAAGAGTTGCCATCCCTAGAGGGATTCAAGAGATGTGTGGCTGTGGTACTTGAGGACATGGGTTAGTGGTGGCCTTGGCAGTGCTGGAGGAATAGATGAACTTGATGTTCTTAGAAGGCTTTTCCAACCTAAATGATTCCACGATTATTAGAGACGAGACATAACTTTGTGCTTCAAAATGGCAACATTTTGATTCATGGGAATCATTAGAAAAATGGAGAATTTTCCAATTCTACACTACTTGTGGAAGTTCTCTGTTCATCCCAGAAAACAGTGGCCACAGCAATCGCTTTCTGTGATGTAAAGCAGACACACATCTAACTCAGCCTCTGGGGGGAACTGATGCTGTTTAATTTGAAAGACAGTTTAAAGTCACTTGTATTCCTCTAGAACAATCAAATGCTCTCTGAGGAATTCTTGAATTACTAGATCATGTCATTGCTTGAGTGCCCTGAGCATAAGAATATTCCATGGGAAGCTAAAGCTCCTTGTATTCCTCTGCTGTGTGAAGGCAGAAGAAATCCTGGCTCTCCTCATTGCAGCTCAGGTAACAAGGGAAGCTGATCCATGCTGGTCACAGGGAAAAGTGCACCAGGCAGGAATGGCAGTGGTTATTTTCCCACATAACTGCCTTTTCCAGATGACACTCAGAGCTGCAGGTGGTGGTGGCATGTGGGAAGCTCCTCTGGAAGCTGCAGCAAACCAAATGAATGTTGCTGTCATGCTGTTTCTTTTCCTCCCAGTATCCCGTGATGGTTTGTCTCCAGAGTGCTGCTTGTGAACAGCAGCTGCTGGCTGAAATTTTTATCAGGCCTTTGGTATTTGAAATTTAGGAATCTTCAGTTATTTAAGATCTGTTTATTACAAAGACAAAAAGTACCAGATGCTTAGTGCAGGGTGGGATGTGGAGGAGAGCACATAGGAATTTTAAGTAAGCAGATGCTGTGTATTTAACAAAGCTCATAGAATCAATGGCTTGGGTTGGAAGGAACCTTAAAGACATCTCATTCCAACCTCATTCCATGAGTAGGGACACCTTCCACTAGACCAGGTTGCTCCAAGCCCCATCCAGTGTGACTTTGAACACTTCCAGGAATGAGGCAGCCACTGTATCTCTGGACAACCTGTGCCAGTGTCTCACCACCCTCACAGGGAGGAATTTCTTCCGAATATCTAATGTATCATCTCCTTTAGAAATAGCAGCATGAGGCACCTTCAGGACATTGATGTTTCTGCATGTTCTCTTTCCCAGCTCCAAACATTTCCTTAGTCCTTAAATGCATAGCAGAGAAGCCTTTGTGGAGTTCCTAGTGGCACCTCTGGATTTAAGTTACTCTCAAATCGGATCAATGTAAGATTTTTGTAGGCAGGTGCACAAGCAAAAACTTTCCAGTATATTCAGGTTTTTGCGCTACAATGAGCTCTGCCATTCAAATTGTGTTTGTGGGAAAGGGTATTGCTGCTCCACTCTGTGCCAGGTTCATGAAAGGGGTATAAACTCCAGGAGATTGTGTAACACTGACAGAATGGGATGAAATTGAGTTTGGCAATTCTGGGTTCTGTTTCACAGAGTTGGCAATCGGCTGATATCTTACTCAGAGTGCTAGAAAGCTCTTCATACTTAGCAATCTTTTTTAAAGCAATTTACCAAGGCATTAAGTGACATTTCTGCTGGTGAAACTGTATTAAAGCTGGGGACTTGCAGGGACTCTTGAGCAATGCCACGACAGGTTCAAGTTCCAACATCTCATCCACTGTGCTGTATGACAGTAATTGGAACCAGGGGGCATTTACTTACACAATCATGGAAAAATGACTGTTGGCTTTATTTGGTTTTGTTTTCACCCCCCCTAAGATTTTTACAATTTCTCAGGAAAATCAAGAGTTTTGCTTTTGGAAAAGAGAAGGATCTACACAAGAAAGAGCAGCACATTAGCCTTTAGGTCCATGCACAAACCCCCACAAACACTTGAATGGATCAGCAGTGTTGGTGGGAAGAGTGTTAAAGCTTGTAAGAGCTCTGGGATGCTTTGATAAGAGTAAGTAGGAAGGGAGGAAGGAGGAGCAGCTCACACTGGAGTGTGTATTTTGCTTTTTAAACACCAACTGTCCTTTCTGCAGCACTTGAAGATTTATCACATAAACTCCCCTCTCTCCCCATGCTTAGTTTTAATATGTCCACTTGTACAGCAGAAAAAAAATTCAATTAAACCCTTGCTTTCACTCAGGCAAACCCTTGCTTTCACTTGCTCTCCGTACAGTGACAACATTTGTTCATTTACAGCAGTGACAAGGCCATGAGCTGCACACTTATTTCAGTCTAATTTTTCTTCATTCCTCATTTTATAGTTGACTTTTTAACTGAAATTTTCAGCTCCATTAATTAAATTAAAGCAGTAATTTATGTTTTTTTTTTTCCACCTAGGATCATCAGTTAAAAGGGAAGTGAAGGGAAAAAGCACAAACATGAATTTTTGCTCCTATGTCTTGATTTGAATTGGGTGTGATGCTGTTCATATGAGAAAGAAAACCATGGAAGAGTCTGGAAAGTGAAACCTAGAGCTGTCACTGCTGGTGACAGGGGAAGGAGAGGAGGTGATACAGCTTGTGGTCAGTTCAGCATAGCAGAGGGGGAAAGGAAAGACAATACAGTTGTTTTAGAGGCAGATAATTGTTTCCAGCAGTAGTAGTTCAACTCAGCATTTTAGAGAGTGGCATTGAAATCATTCTTCAGAACATTCACTATCATCAGAAGCCACTTCTGAAGCTAAACTACATTTCCAAGTACAAGGAGTTAAGGGAGGTCTTTGTCTCTCCATGTGTATGTCCTGCTCCTCATGTTCCACTTTTATTTGCCTTGCTAGCTCTTCTTGGTGTGTAGAGTTAGGAAGCTCTGCAAACAAGCCCAAATTAAAAATCTCTCAGGATTTAAGTTTCTCCCATGAAGTGAAAAGCTTTGCTTTTATTGCAGCATTATCCTAATGCCAGAAAATACTATTAAAAGGTTTATACAGTAACATTAAGAAGAATTTTTCGCATGTTCTAAACTGGTGGCAAATACTGGCCAAAAAGCATTGTCTTTTCCAGAATTTTTTTTTTTTTCTGGAGGAGAAATATGTTTCATTGTTTATTTAGATTCCTTTTCCATGATAGAATTTGAAAGGGAAACGACTGACCTGCAAATTGAGAGATCTTATCCATTATTTTAATGTAGTCACCTAAAGATGCATTTGAATCATCTGTTGGCATGTCTGTCCTGGGATTCCACATTATAGAAGTGTTTCCAGCATTGTTTGCCTTTCAGGGAATTTTAAATCTAAATTGTAAGTGAAAGCTTTATAGTCACAGGCACTAAAAGTGTGCTCACTCGTGAATGGGAACATGACAGCAGAGTGTGCATGGGAATACTCTGGGATCAGGAAATGAGCTGGCACGTGCTGCTGCTCTCTGGGTGTTCAGTGTGAGCAGGGTTGGTGTCCTACAAACCAGGGGGTTGTTGCCTGTAGAGCAAGAGAAGCTGTTGAGGAATCCATTCCATACAGGGAGCTGCAGTGGGAGCTGCAGGTTGAGCTCTGGGTGAGAGTCTCAGACAAGAGGCTGTGATTCCCAACCCTTTGCACAACAGAGGTCACAGGGATCTGTGGCCCAGCCAGGTGAGGGACATTGGGAGACATGGCAGGAGCTGATGACCCCCAGACTTTCCTGTGCTTAGACTGTGATAGGATAAAAGCCCAGGGGCTCCTTTCTTTGGGGTCCCTGTGCTTGGCATTTGCACATGATGCCTGACTGATTCTCAGGACAGGAGTGTAACCTAAAGGGGAAATCAAAGACATCTTCAAGTTACTTGGGTATCGTTACTGGCCATTGCAGCTGCTAAACCATGTTTTAGAAAACAATTTCTAGCAGAAGATGGTCTATATTATTATTACGGTCTATAATTCTTCAGCCTTTCCTTCCAAAGCATCCTTCTCTCACAAGGATTCCTGACAATGTCTCTCTGCTAAGACACAGGAAAGCAAAGTTTCAGCAGGTAAATTTGTGCTGGTGTTTGGACTCCTTGCATTAATCCGAAATTCTGCCTCCCAGCACATTGCTAGCATCTCATCCATCCAGGAAGTCCATCACTGAGTCTCACTGTAGACTTTACAGTGTAATACAAGTTCCCAAGAGATGAAGAGGTTTATCCCAATAACCTGCACTTGTTCAGATTTTGGCCATCATTCAAGTCTCTGGGGTGCTATGATATTACAAGTAAATGAAAAGTTGCATATTCAGCTGGGTATAGTTTTTACCTCTGGTATAAGGAAAAGATATGAATATCCATTCCAGGAGACATTTTTGGAAAAGACCTGTGATTATTATCTTAGCCAGAATAAAGCTATACGATTCTTAGAAAACACTTTAGACATACCCAAATATGCTGGTGCTGAATGGCAGCAATTTTAATAATTTCAGGATTAAGATAAGAATATTGTAATTTAATGATGTCTCTTTACATGCCTGTGGTGTGTGGGGGTTCAAACAGATCATGCTTTTAAGAAGTCAGATACAAAAAGAATATAATGGGAAAACCTTCATAATGAGAAGAAAAGGTAAAAAATAGGTAGTTCAGTAAACTGTTTCATGTATCTCCTGGCAACCTTTTCAATATATCTCATGTTACAGTGTATAGAAGAGCTGAAGAGTACATGAAGGCTACAAAGCTCATTAAAACCAGGCAGAGGCTTTTTGGGCTGTTGTAGAAAATCATGTGTTAATGGATAGAATTACATGGTCTTTATAGGAGTCTAGAAATTTGCTAAGCTAACTGAAAAATCATACAATATATTGAATAAACCAATTAAATTACCTGGTAGACACATTTATCTGCCCAGAGAACTTATGGCTGCCCCATGCCTGGAGGTGTTCCAGGCCAGGTTGGATGGGGCTTGGAGCAACCTGGGCTGGTGGAAGGTGTCCCTGCCCATGGCAGGGGGTGGAATCAAACATCTTTAAGGTCCTTCCAACTCATTCTGTGATCCTCAAATTTCCATATGTGCAAATCTCTTCTTTTTGGAAAAATCTTAAATGACTAATGGCAGTTCAGAGTGATGCAGAGTGGATTATTTTTCTCTGAGCAGTATTACAGCAGGTTCTAAGTTTGCTAACGTGGGCGACGACTCTACCACTCAAATACAAATGCTCTGTGCACCAGTAGAGGGAAACAGTCATCATGTATGATATATACTTCACATTGCTGCTCAATTAATAATTTTTATGATAGTGTGGCTCACTCAGATTTAGAGACATAACCTTAAGAAGGACTTGAGTTATTTTTTTTCTGAGCTTTACTAGTTCTGTTATAGCTTATCCCAATGATCATATAGCACCACTTTACTGTTCTATTAAACAAGAGATATACCTAAGGCTTTCAATAAGTTTCTGTGGTTCCTCACTGAGCACTCTCCCCTGCTGTCCTCAGTGAGTTGCCCGTTGCCTGCCTTGCATGGAAAACAGGACACTGCCTGCTGTTTGTGCACATGGTTTTTCACACTATGAAGAAAAAACAGCTACTACCTGGTGTAATTATCAACTCTCTCAATATCACAGTTAACAGAAAGAGGATTGGACCTTTTTTCCTAGCTATCTATATGAATATACTTTCCTTTATATGTATATAAAAATTAATCTTTCAAAGCCAGGGGGAGAACCAGCATGCTTTCTACACATAATGTGCTTCAGCAATTCACTGGGGCAAAAATCTAAGCTTGTAGTAACTAATAAAGGTACTTATGAGTTATTAATTGCAGATTATTGATGCTTCATGTCAAAACAGTAACTTGGAAGTCTGAGAAAGTCAAATGGAAGCTTGTTAAAAGAAGGAGTTTAGAGCAAGTGTGCTTGTTCTGATGTTTCTCATCATCACTTTCCTATCTATGAAACACTGTCAAGTTGACAGGACTGAAAATCAGTTTCAGTTTTATAATTGCCCAGTTAATCAGTGCCAGCATTGCTAATCCACTGACTTTATCTAGGATATTAAATCACATAGTTAACACTTTATAACACTAAAAGTGTGGAACTGCATGGATGGAAGATTAGTCCAATTTGGTATAAATTCATTCACTATTGAATCTCTTAATGTTGACTGCTAAAGCTAGAGAGGTTAAAGTCTAGGGTTTTGGAAATGCACTCACATAGACCCTGAAAGATAAACTGTTCAAGGGAATCAGTACATGGATATACTGTTTATCTGGATGTTACTGGAAAACTCCCTGTGGGTTTGAAATGGGGGGATTGCTAGGGATGGGCAACCTGGGCTAGGGGATGTGTCCCTGCCCATGGCAGAGGTTGGAACTGGATGAGCTTTAAGGTCCCTTCCCATTCAAACCATTCCATGGTTCTATGACTGGTTTGAAAGGATAGTGTAGGAGAGCTAACTCTGGTTTTATAACACTGCTATATACAAATGAGTTAAATCCATGAGTCCAGGACTAACCTGGGCACTATATTAGCATTTGTCATATCTTTCCACTGCACCAGACTGGAGGCACATTAACTAAAGTAAAAGGATAATTCTTGAGATCTAAATTTATTTCACTGCTGCTCACAATATATGAACCAGGAATGTGCTAACATAGGTAAGTCCATCACACAGTTGGAAGAGGATAAAATTATCAGACTGGAGGAATTAGGATTTTGAAATGTGATGAAGTAAAAGAAAATGGGATGTAATTTAGCATTACAGAATGCAAGGCCTTGCATCTCAGGGCTAATTAATTTTTTTGGTTTAAGATTTGAAATCAGTTGGAAGTGACAAGATGCTGTTGGAGCATTAAGAGCAGGAGATTGAGATGAGTCTGAGATGTGCTTCTGAAAAGAGAATGTGTTTCTGTAAGGCAAGATGGTGCAATAGGAATGGATTATCTAGATAAAAATGATATTTCATCTGGAGTATGCTCTAAGATGATTTCATCCGGAGTATTCTCTGCAGCACAGGTACTCCTTCAGAAGGAAGATTGATTCAGCACATCACAGATGCAAAGAAGGGTTGTGAGGATTATTGGCAGAATGGATAACTTTTCCATTGAGGAGACTGGAGTGTGTAGCTTAATCCAGCAAAGCAGAGGCTAGGAGGTGCTCCATAGGAAAACACAGAGAGAGAAGTGAAGAAAAGCATGGAATGCTCCAGCCAGTCCGTGTTAGAAAAAGAATGAAATTAGCCTTTGCTGGCTGTGAAGATCCAGAAATGCCATCATAGAATTTTGTTGCCAAAGAACTAAGAGAGGAGCCCAGAAACAAGAGACAATGGTTTATCTGTCTTGGCACTTTCCACTGGTTGAGTCAACTCAGTATTTTACCTTCTCTTCTTGCATTAGATATATGTAACTTCATTCTTGCATCCCCAGCTCTCACATCCAGCAGGAAACAAGGTCGTGGGGACCATCCTCAAGCTGTGTCCTCACTCTAGGACAGTCAAACTTTTGCTACCGCAAAACTGTGGTCTCACACACTCCTGATGCACAAAACTGGTGCATAAACTTCAGAATCAAATGATTTTCTTTTCCTAAACAGCAACAAAGAGTGTTTCATTTTTCCACTATTCTGTCTTCACCATGGTGCCTTCCAGTCACCCCCAAAAAAGCTCTGATTTGATAATATCTGCTGACACTGGGAAGAAAATGGTGCTATACCAGGGGGTGCCATGGGTTCATAGTTCTCTTGAGCACACCTATCTATTTCCTTCATCATTCAATGTAGGTTAAAAAAAATCAGATCATTTAGCTGAAGATCTGCTAATAAATGCTGTAATTTTCACTTGAGGCATCCAGCCCATGCTGTCACCATGAGTACACTGTTCCCAGAGGCTGCTGTCAGCTCTGAGGAAAGGGAAGGTCATTTTTTAATAGCTCATGTTTTCATTTTCTTGTTTTCAGAGCTAAGTATAATCAAATTAAATGTTTGTTATAATACTCCATTGAAGAAGTGTTGGAGCAATTAGCTCTGGATGGGTGAGAAATCTCACCATGAGCTTCAGTGGCTTTGTGAGGAGTTAGTGTCACTAAGTGTAAAGGCTTTAAAAGTTAGTATTGTAACTGAAAGTCAGGTCAAGTGTGTTCAGCAAGTCAGTGTCACACTTGTCCTGCAGCTGAATGTTGTTGATTTGTGGTTGTATCATCTCTATCTCTGAGGAAAGTGAAATAATTAAAACAAACCCTAACCTATTCAACTCTGGTATAATCTTTGTATGTGAAACCAAGTCCACTCACTTGGGTTCTTTTTAATCTTTATGCTAATAAAATTATAACTGCTGGTTAAATAGTGCTTTTTTTAAAAGTCCATATTAATTGTAGTCTCTGTTCTGGGAAATTCTATTAGTTTTTGCCACAGATGAGTGTTTTCGGATAAACAACAGCTTTATTCCAGCTGGGACTTCATCATCAAGTTTATATTAATTATCTAATCTGAAAATAGTCTTAAACTGCTAGAAATGCTGCAATACAGTGAAGTATCACAATTAGTTCCTCCCTGTGAGACAGTGCTTTGGAAGAAAAACAAAGCTTTGGAAGAAAGCAAAGCTGATATTGATAGCCTGGTGAGAAGTGTGTCTTGTCCCAAAGTGCACAATGGGATTTGAAACTGTTGTGCCTCCTGCCAGGCACAGGCACTTCCATGGGAAAACAATGTGCTGCAGGCCCTTTTTCATCCCTGCAGTGTCAGTTCAGCACGTGGCAGATGTTCTCTCTGCTGCTGTCCCATGGTCAGTGCTTGGCATCAGGGCAAAAACACCTCTGTCCTCACTCTGTTTCCAGCTATCCCCACAAAGGTGACAGCCAGGAGCAGTCAGAGTGTGGCAAAGGTGGAGAAGGCATCAGTGGACCCTCAGAAGTGCACAGAGATTCTGAAAATGGTTGGTCAGGGAAAAAACCAGTTGGTGTCAGAGAGGCTTAATAGAATCATAGAATCTCCTGAGTTGAAAGAGTCTCACCAGGATCACCAAGTCCAACTCCTGTCCTACACAGGACACCCCAACAATGCACCCTGTGCCTGAGAGCATTGGCCAAACACTCCCTGAGCTCTGTCAGGCTTGGGGCTGTGACCACTGCCCTGGGGAGCTGTTCAGTGCCTGACCACCTGGAATGTGGGAAGGTGTTCAAGGTTGGGAATGTGTTTTGAGGAAGATTCAGTGTGTACTTGTCCTGTTATTGAGTGTTTTCTAAGTAACATCTAGCAGATGTCTGACATGCTTCAGCTATTTTGCTGATTTTAAGCCAACTGTGTGAAATGCTCCATTGCCTTTCTCTTTGCCAGTTCTGGACATGTCCTGGTCATGAGATTGTGAGAGGCCTGGGAGGGGAGAAAGAGCTGGTATGATGCCATAATTGTTCTAATAGGCTAGAAAGTGTGTAGATAACAAATGGGGATGTCAGATTAGCTTATTTTATTTTTGTTTTTACCTTACTTTATGAAATGTGCTGAGGCTTCCACTTGAAGGGTTAAAGATTTCAGATTGCTTCAGCTTAACAGAAAGAACATAGGGCAAACACAAAGGAAGTCATAGAGTTGTGGAATGGGTTGGGTTGGAAGGAACCAACCATGCCATCCACACCTTCCACTAGCCCAGGTTGCTCCAAGCCCTGTCCATCCTGGCCTGGAACACTTCCAGGGATGGAGCAGCCACAGCTTCTCTGGACAACTTGTGCCAGTGCCTCTGTGAGTAAAGAATTTCTTCTTAAATTCTAATCCAAATCTCTCCTCTTTCAGTTTAAAACTGTGCTTTTGAACATTCTTTCACTCCATCTCTCTCCCATTTTTGGCTGCAGTGCCTAATGTGTAGTTAACTCAAGTATCAGTATAATTGCAGTATGGTTCTAATTGGATAAGTATATTTAATACCAATTCAGTTGATCAGAAACTGAATCTAATTTCTGAACGATTTAAGATCATGATCATAATCTTTTGAAGCATCATATATTTAGTGAATCAGATTTTTACACAGATACCTTAAAATGAAAATGACCTGTATAAAACTGGACAATGAATTTATTAGAGACTTTAGACTTGGTTAAGCTGCAGAGCTGAAATCTTGAGCAAGATCCTTGATAAAACTCTTTGCTTCTGAGTATCTGCACTTTCACCTGGGACTCTGGGAATGCATTATGTTTTAATGGAGTTTCCTGTGCTGCTAATACTGTATGCAGCTATACTCACGAGTGCCCTTTCATCTCCCAAAATCAAGTGGAAAGGTACTTTATAGAGTTTGATGAGGATGTGGATAAAGCAACATCACACAGAAAGTATTTGCCTAATTTATGGAGACAGCATCATTCAATTTTGTGTGTAAAGAGAAATCTTTAAAGCAAAGACAATTAACTTCTTAAATTGCTGCTAAGACCTTATTGCCAGAATAATGTCCAGTAAATGAGCTCTGGATGCATCTGAATTGCACTCCTGAGCTTCAACTATTTCAGTGTAGGAACAGCAATAGAAAGTTTGTCTGCAGAACTACCCAAGTTTTACACATGTAGGAGGTGCTAACACAATCCTTCAAGATTACTAAAAGGTAATTTTGATGTACTGTCAGTTAAACTGCTTTGAAGCATGTTTCACATTTAGATTTTTAGAATTTGTCCTTCCCTGGCCTCTCTCCACTTCATGTCCATTTGCTCTACAACACCAAGTGCAGGTGAGCCAGAGAGGGACTCTTGGTTAGGAACAGCAGTGCCAGGACAAGGACAAGGGGTAACAGGTTCAAGTTGAAGGAAGGCTAGATATTATGAAAAAGCTTTTTACTGTGAGTTTGGTGAGACACTGGCCCAGGTGTGAGTCGTTCCCAACCCTGCAAGTGTTGACAGCCCAGCCAGGTTAAGCCTTGAGCAACCTGCTCTGGTGGGGAGGTATCTCTGACCATGGCAGGGGTTTGTGACTATATAATCTGTAAGATCCATTCCAACTTCTATGATTCTATGAAGAAAGTTCTGTATAGTAAGGATAGTACTGTCTGTAACTGTTTCAAAGTGAAGTGCAGACTGAAAATTAAATGTTGAAAATTAGTCCATTTTGCAGTTTGGAATTCTTCTGAAGTGAAGAACCTCAGGAGATATTGAGCTGCTCACATCCTGTTCTTAGCAAATCATTTTCCCCCATCAGAGATGGACACAAGCTGCATTGGAGCAACTTGGTGGGATTACCTCAGTGACATGTGCCTGCTGGACAATTTTTGAGCTTACCTGTGACTTGTCACCAGCTACAGGTGGCCAAGGATGTGTCAGGATAACACACAGAGTGGGGAGATGTTCTTTGATGGCCTCTTCACATATAAATCTGAGCTGTCTGTAGAGATAACTGCATTTATGTTAAAAGTTGCTCTGAATTTTCTCCCCTTTCCCATTTTGTCCCTCATTAATACAGAGTTTAGGATGCTGCAGCTGCAGCTCTGCTAAATGCATGTTCTAGGTCAGAGACTGGAAGTGGAAGATTCATAGCTGTAATTAGAGAGTCACTTTGCACATATGCTTAGATATGCTAGTAGAAAATTTGGATAAACAATATATATTTTCAAGAACTCATATGTGCTATTAGGAAGAGATCTGTTTATTCCTGGCATGTATTTACTCTGTGTTTTGCTCCTTGGGCAAAGAATTTACACAGAGGAGTCTGGAGGCTAAAAGCAAACACATCTTCCCATCATTCCCATGTTTATAATGTGCTGCAGTGAGGCTTCCAGGGCTTGAGGTTTGCTCCACTGCACTGGGATTCTGAGCAGCATCCTGGACAATGCAATGCAAATGGTACATCAAAGGAGAAAATGTGTATGAAAAATGCCAAGAGTGAATAAATAAACTAAAAAAAACACATTAAAAATCAGGTAAGAGTTTATTTAAATCTGAATCTCTGTCAGTGCCTCAACCATCAGTGAACTGATCAAACTCTACAAGAGATTTTGCACAGTGTGGTCTTTGCCCTCCTGTTCCCAGGCTGACTCCAGGGCAGCTGGAAGTGGAGCAGCTGGCAAGCCACTGTCATTTCTGGGGCTGACTTGCTCCTGACACATTGAATGAAGATCATGGTTTAACTGAAAATGATTTAAAATACATATCTTCAAATATCCTTGACATAGCACTTTGGATGCAATTTGAAACAGTAACTGCCAGCACCAAGGAAAGGGGATTTGTAAGAGATAACCTCAACCTGAGAAATGTATGAACTTGGAGCTGTAAAAGTTGTTAGACCTCAATAAAAGTTATTTATACAGCTATTCTCTGGGAGCTTCCAATAACCATGTTATTGAATTTAGCAAGATATATCAATTGCAACACTCATTGCAAGTTATTACCATTGTATTAGCCAATTAGGTTTTATTTGTTGAGTCTCAGTAAGAGATGACAGCTATCCTTTGAGGTAAATCTCTGCTATTTAACCAGTGTTCAGCTGAGTTAGTACTTATGAAGTATGAGAGCTCAATATCAAGTTTTTGGAGTCCTGCACAGTGCAGGAGCTTTAATTGCATGTGTTCAGAAGTAATTCAAACAAAATACCAGTACTGTTCTCCAGGAATCAATCCACTTTGTTAGAGTTTTCTCCGAGAAAACATTTGAGATTCACAGTAGATCTTAGGCAAATATTTTTCCTATTAGGGTGTTCAGGCCATGGAATATTGCCCAGCAATATGGAGTGGTGGTGGAGTCACCATCCCTAAAAGTGTTTGAGGTGTCTGGATCTGGCACTGGAGGAAGTTTTAGGGTTTAGGGTTACAGCAGTGACAGGTTAATGGTTGGGGTCAATGATCTTAGAGGTCTCTTCCAACCTTGATGATTCTATGATTTAAACTAATAGTAATTCTTTTGGAGCCCCTTAGAGCACAGATGGGATGTGTGTGCACACACCTGTAGCTTGTTGTCCTCTGGCACACTGTGGGTGGTTTTCTGAGTGCAAAAGTAAGAGGTAGTCACTAAACCATTGCAGGTGTTAGTGGGGGAATGACTTTGCTAAGGTGGAGGTGGAGCCTCAGGAAATACCAATGCAAAAGGCATTTACAGAGTGAATGGTGGCAACTTCCAAAGAGACAGAACTGTTTTGAAGTTCAGCATTGATTTAATTTACTTCCATTGGGATCGTTTGGGAAGACTGTTGTGCTAATGGAATGATTATGAAAATGCCAACCTAATAAGCACTTCATTTCTTGTCTAAAAATGACGTAAATCTGTTCTAGTTACATTTGATTGCAACCTGATCATATTTAATTTCATTCTGTGTTCACTGGTGTGGCAATAAACCAGATTCCCTACTCTTCTTTAAGCAAGTCTTTGTTTTCTGACCATGAGCTTCCAAGAAAACATCTCAGCTGCAAGATCTTCCTCCAAAACAGGAGCCTGAACAGCAGTACAGGAAAAGGAGAAAGATTAGAAAAGTTGTAGACTATTGGAATTCCTGAAATGGTTTCTGTTGAGACAATATTTTATTCATCACCAAGGATAATATGAGTCAGTCAATGGCTGCTTCTGCTAAAAGTTCAAACACATTAATTTGAAGTTTGTATAAAAGCTTATTGAGAAAGAGAGACTTCCTAATGGAATATAAAATAAGTGAGAAATAGCACTACCTCCAGACAGGTTTTTTTTTTTTCTGCCTTGGTGGATGGTAGAAGTAAAATAAGGACATAATTGAAATGACTGTGCAGCTCGAATAGGGATCTGTGTGGCATTAGAAAATGCTGAAATGAAGGAAGTCAATAGGGAGCTGTGACTGATGAAGGCTCCAGTGCAATAGCTGATGTAGAATTTGATGGCAATGCAGCATAAATACAATGGTGGACAATCCTGTTAAGATACACTGAATAATTAGACCCAAGAATTTTCAGCTGCTGGAAGGAAAGAAAAGTAATGTTACCTTTTTTTT
>NW_008674346.1:0-4896 GCF_000695815.1 Acanthisitta chloris
TATATATATATAATATAAGAAAGATGCAAAACTATTAGAGAGTGACCAAAGGAGGGCAACAAAAAAGTGAAGAGTCTAGAGGGGAAATCTGAGGAGCAGGTGAGGGTACCTAGCTTGTTCAGTCTGAACATTGCAGTTCACGGCTTCCTCATGAGGGAAGCAGAGGGGCAGACACTGATGTCGTCTCTCTGGTGGACAAACAGGATCTGAGGGAATGGCATGAAGCTGCATCAGGGGATGTTTAAATTATATATTAGGAAAAGGTTCATTCTTCACCCAGAGGGTGGTTGGGAAGTGGTCACTGCACCAAGCCTGCCAGAGTTTAAGAAGCGTTTGGACAATGTTCACATGCACATGGTGGGATACTTTGATTCTGTATCAGTATTTTTCTGCATTGTAATGAAGCAATTGTACATATGCTTAAGATATATACACAATTGACTTAGGGTATTGTGACTTTTTTTCTTAGTTTAATTTTTTAAATTTGCTTTACATTTTTCTATCTTGCACTTTGCAGTCTGTGTTTTTAGGAAACTTACTTTAGTTCCTTGGTTTATTTCCATCAAATTACTCATTCAACATTTGTACCTTGCTATGTTATTGTGGATTAAAAACTTTAAATGATGTTAACATGCTGTGATGGGGATGAAAGACAGTTGAGTCTTCACTGTATGCATGTATTATCCTCTGTCATCACAGTCCTGTGTTCTGGTCCATCTTTCCCACCCCTGCTACACCTCCCCTCTTGCTGTCTCTGATGGTAAGTGTGACTTGTCCCAACACCAGGTGGGTATTGCAGGAGGGGTCTGGATGTTTGCATAAGTAATTCATTCCAAAGATGGAAGAGTTGAGATGTTTTAGGCTGACTTTAGCTGACATCAGTCTGCATAAGGCTATAAAATGCTGCCCACTGAGCCAGCTGGCCTCCTGAGGTTTCAGGCAGCATGTGTTAGACAGTGTTTTTCTTAGGCTGTGATTTGAATCC
This sequence comes from Acanthisitta chloris, assembly GCF_000695815.1. Lineage (NCBI taxonomy): Eukaryota > Metazoa > Chordata > Aves > Passeriformes > Acanthisittidae > Acanthisitta > Acanthisitta chloris. The sequence continues at coordinate 986 of NW_008674346.1, forward strand.
CTCAAGGTTTCTCCCTGCACCTAGGTTTCTGAACACATAGATGAGCTTTCTAACATTATGCCATAGGTGGAAGTACCTGTAGAATGCAGCATTTTAAGAAGATGACAGTGATGTCACTCATAAGAGGACTGAGAGTTTGGAAATTTGAGGGACCTGATATAATGTTTGTGCTGGTTTTAGCTGGGGTGGAGTTAATTTTTTCAGCAGCTAGTGTAGTGCAGTATTTGGATTCACACATAGATGAGCTTTCTAACATTATGCCATAGGTGGAAGTACCTGTAGAATGCAGCATTTTAAGAAGATGACAGTGATGTCACTCATAAGAGGACTGAGAGTTTGGAAATTTGAGGGACCTGATATAATGTTTGTGCTGGTTTTAGCTGGGGTGGAGTTAATTTTTTCAGCAGCTAGTGTAGTGCAGTATTTGGATTCAGAGTGATAATACTATACTGAGCACACTGATGTTTTGGCTTCTGCTAAGTTGTGTTTATCCTAAATCATGGACATTTTCTTTCTTGTGTTTTATGCTCTGCCAGTGAGAAGATACACAGGAAAATTCATTCTACTCTTTATTATTATTAAACTGTTCATATCTCAACCTACATATTTTGCTTTAGTTTCTTTCCTCCTCCCCATTCCTATGTGTTGGGGGGGGTGAAGAGGGGGGAGAAGGGAGTGTGAGCAGCTGCATGCTTCTTGGCTGCTGGTTGGGGTTAAACCACAACATTCTTGTAGTTCAGACACAGTCCAGGCAGAACAAAGTATTCTTCTCTCTGGCCTACGATTAAGTGCCCAAGAAATTCTTCCAAAAAATTCATCCCTGTAACCAGACATATTTATGGAAAGTAACACCAGTAAAGCTTAAGAAGTGTATTGTATTTAAGAAATATAATTTGGCAAGATATATCAAACAAGGTGATATAGCAAATAAAGTCCTGTGCCTAGAATATTCTCAGCAGAAATATGAAGTTAATTCTCTGAGGGATTTTATTTCCATTGGTTGGATAGGCCATCAAGGAATGCTAATTAGTTTCCTGGGACCTGCTCCTTACAGAGTTTACTAGTAAAACTTGGCCTAGCCACTCTAAGCAGGCAGTATGAGTCATACCCCAAATTGTAAAGCCCAGACTAAAAGTGATTTTTGATAATTAGCAGCCTGTTTACCATTTCTGCAGGAATTGAGGATATAAGCAATCTTTTCAGAAGAATTAGAATATTGAACAACACAAGCCAGGAGTTAACATTCTGGTAATATTCCAGTGATGTTTTTACCTCTGTAACTCTGTCCTTTAAAAAATTTCTTTGCAGCCCACATTTTAAAGTCAGGCAATAATCTCACAGTATTTAATACATAACGGGGAGAGAATGCTTTGGGATCAAGGCACTAATCACAATCTCAGATAACATTTATTTAAAATTGTTTAAGCTTAAATATAATACATTTTCAGAGAATTTATTGAAGTTTTCATTTTCTAATCTTGTCTGTCAAATCACAAAACATGGTCACTAAATTCCCAAACATACAGTGTGAAGACCTGAAAGCTTAAAATTATGTTATTACCAATATGAATCTTATAAGAATAGCTGTACATTATCATTTGTTCAGTACTTGAGGCTATGATCAAGCTTCTCACATCAATTAAAGCTCCAAACAATGCAAGCAGGGAGTCAACATTCAAAAATCATTCTTTCAATGTATTTGCATTGCTTATCCTCCCCCACTAAAATGATTCAGGGGTTCATGATGTCAGATGCAGTCAGACAGACAATCTGCAGTAGAGTTTGTGCCTGCCTACATGTATTTATAAAACTCTGTCCTCCTTAGATTTGTTTTTCTTAGTATATTCCTGAAATTCCCCCAGGTTTACTTGTTCAATAAATCTCTAAAGGATTTTCCCTCTCTTCCCCTTTCTGTATGTACTCTACCACATTTATTGTTGACAGTGTGCTGATATATAGCCTAGAGAGCTGGATTTGTATGATTTGATTACGGTCTGCATACTAATACGTCTATGAAGCATTTTGTTGCTTCTGCATAATGACACTATTTATTAAATAAATGTACAGAAAGTTAGATGGAAAATGAAATGTTCCATTTTGGTACTAAAATGAAAACAAAATCTGTTTCTTGTCTGTTTGACTCACTTACATTATATGCAAGTATTATTATTCCCTACTAATCTCTGCTTTGACTTCCAGTTTCCTCTGGGTTTAAACATCTGGACTCTTTATTCATTATTTTGTACCTGTTAAAAGTGTCTGTTCTCCTACCACAATACTGTTCTTAATCATATTGGAGAGCACTATTCTGGCAAAACCTGGAAATTTGATCATTCCCTCTCTTTGATATAGAAGCAGGAACTAATATTAAGCATTATTCACAGCTTTTAAATGACACCATCAAGTGACAGATGAATTCACTTCAACATCTTGACAGAACTGGAGATTAGATTTAGATATTTCAGAAAGCATTAAGACTACAATCTGAAATGTAAACAGCAGCTTATGTTTGATTTAAAAGTTAGCAATGTTTGTTTTCTTTAGTCTTCTTATTTCCTGAAAATAACATTAATATATCTCTTCCCTGTTTGCAGCCTCAGACTATTTTTACCCATTGTTGTTTCTTCCAACCTTCAGACTTTCTCTGGTTGCCTGTTAGAATACATAGCTTTGTCATGTAGAGCAAAATTATTACACTGAGATGCTGAAGTGCTATAGGAACCTATGATATGCAAATATAATTTTTTTTATTCTCCATCATTGTAGATTTACAGCTAAGGTCTCCCCATTTTTTAATAAAAACAAAAGAGTGAATCATCTTGCTTTGGAGGCATAACTATTTTTATTCTTCTTAATTTTATTTTATGGAAGAAAAACCACTTCTTTGTGTTAGGAAATGTCTTTCAGCATAGAGTCCATCATGCTGGATATTGAGAAAGGATGAAACAATACAAAAGCCATGAACATCATGAGAAACCCTCATGAAACCAGTGCTTCTCATGATATTCATGGATTTGTAACTGGCAAGTATGCTGTGCTTCTGTGTTCTTCCCAGGATTGGGATTTGAATTGGAAAAGAGAATAACAAGGGGAAAAAGGGTAGGGAGAAAGAACAGCAATTATATCTGCCTATTCTGATAAGATTTGGTTTCCTGAATATTGTGCTACTGAATGAAACCATAAAAAGAATAACATTGGATTTTGAGTCAGTAGGTTATGCAGACAGAAAACACACTTGTTTCTAACTCCAAAATTTCTTCTATGACTGAATATCTCTATAGTTTGGACACCTATTCAGGACTTGAGGAGTACCATATACTGCACAAACTGCTGTACACTTTTTGTCTTCAAAACAAAAGCAGGATTTCTTGTTCAGAACAAAGCAGAGAAAGGGAGCTGCATAAATCATCAGAGATGAAATTTCAGACATCAGCTGAATGGGAATGGGAAAATTCATAGCAGTTCAGATATACACATACTGAAAAACAGTAGAGATGTGGTCATACAAGATGAGGTCAGAGTACAGTAATGTCTCTTCAAAACTCACATGAAAGAGGCAGAAAATAAAATCCAAGCATGTAGAAGTAGGAATACTAATATTTCAAGGTTGGATAGGACTGTTTTAGGTGGAGAAATATTTATTTTAAATCTGGACTAGATATAAGTAGAAAATAGTCAAATAGATGACTGATGACAAAACCATGTGAAACCTGTGCTTAGGACAGATTTCATGCAACTTTATGATTGGAGAGTGAGCTAATTTTCTATGATTGGATATTTTTTTGGTGTTCTGCAACTATTGTCTCTTGCATGTGCCTAACAGTAAGAGTGTGAATATATAAAGACTGGTGCAAGGCAAAATGACTATTTTGTAATTACTAAAATTATTCATTTTACATTTAATAATTTAT
>NW_008674347.1:0-6350 GCF_000695815.1 Acanthisitta chloris
CTGTGCTGCCCATCCTGTCCTTGCTGCCCACCCTGTTTTACTCACTCTGCACTGCCCACACTGTGCTGCCCACGCTGTTCTTGCTGCCCACCCCGTGCTTCCCACCCTGTCCTCACTGCTTGCCCTGTCTTCGCTGCCCACCTTGTTCTACCCACCCTGCACTGTCCACAGTGCTGCCCACTCTGTCCTCGCTGCCCACTCCGTGCTGTTTTGGTTCCAGCTATGGGTTCAGCTTCTCCTGGTGTCTCCAGGGCCACCACAGGGGATGAACAGGACGATGGCAGTGTGATGGCCACACGTTGATCCCAGGGGAGATCCCCAAGAAGTGTTCCAAAGTCTCCCAGGAAGCTGGAAGTGACTCGACTCCAGGGTTTTGTACCTTGCCTTTGCAAGTCAAAGCAGGTCCTTGCTGGTCCTCCCTGGGAGAGCTGGGAAGGTGATGCCCAAATCTTTGGGGTCTCTGGGGAGTTGCACAGCACAGGTGGCTCCTGCCACAGCCTCTCCCTCTGCAGTTACCCAGTGTTGATGGCTGGAGGAGGAAGACCAAAAAGGAGAGGTTTGGGACAGATAACCTCTGCTCTGGTTTGTTTGAGATCTTGAAGGCAATTAAATAATTGCTATTACTGCCCCCCTTTCCATCACTTATCCAAGAGACAATAGAAAGCAGGAAATTAAGAGTGACTAGGAACAAAGAGCCAGTACTGAGGCTGCTGATTACAGCACTAGGGGCCTGGAGGTTCTCATTTGCACTTAGCCATCTCCTTCCCAAGGCAGATCTGAAGACATCAGGTCCTGGAGCACGTGGGAGAGTCATTATCAGCCTCATAAATCTTTAGGAGGCAGGAGAAAGCTTCTTCTGGTATAGATGATGTGGAAATTAATATCCCAGTGAAAATGTGAGAGGAGGGAGAGTGGGGAAGGAGGTGGTTTGGCTGACGTGGATGGGGGATTGGATCTCTGCAGGGTGTTGACTCTTGGGGTGTCCCAAGGAATATCAGTCCTTGGGATGCTGCTCCAGGCAGCATGGCACGTGGTCCCTGGTCACATTGCCAGGCTCTGCCTGCTGGGAACACTGAGGACCAGGCAGAGCTGAGCTGCTCCTGGCAGTGGAGGGAAGGAGCACAGCACACCAGCCTGGGGCAGGAGGGGGTTTGAGGCCTTGTGACCTTTTCATGGTTGTTTTATCCTCTCTTGGCTGGTTCCTGCGCCCAGGAGGGATGTCCTGACCATGCCCTTCCCTCAGCAGTGGGCAGAGCATGGTGCAGCCTCTCTGTGTGCAATTCCAGTGCTGTCACCTTGAATTCCTCCCCTGCCCAAGTGACAGTGACACATCCTTCCCCTGAGTCCCTTGGTCTGCAACCCCTGCAGTCACCAACAAGTGGCAGATCACTGAGCTGTGCCCCCTCTCACTGAGACCACTCCCAGCCTGGGCTGGGGGCTTCTCCCAGTGCCTAGTGTGGTGCTGATCATCTTCCTGCTGTGCCAGAGAGCAGGGTAAGTTCAGGGATCCTGGTGTGCTTCCAGCTGGCTGGAGCTGCCTGTGGAGCATCAGAGCTCCAGCCACCCCCAGCCCTTCACTTCCACCTCGATGGGAAGCTGGGGCAGGGAGCTGGGTGCATCCAGCCAGCACTCTCGCTTGGCTAAACCCAGATCTGATGTTCATTAAAAAAGCCATAAAACTAATGAAATGATGGGCTGGTGTACACTGAGAAGCTGATGGGAGCTGATAGCCATTCAGGAGGAGGACAGCATCAGCTGACTGAGTTAGGGAGTCATCCTTGAGCCTTTGGAAGAGGTTTTTTTTGGTGTTTTTTTTTTTTTTTTTTTTTGTTTTTTTTTTTTGTTTGTTTTGTTGGTTTTTTTTGTTTTTTTATTTTTATATCCTGCTTAGATTTTGGGTTGAATTAAAGCCTAGTGCAGAGCCTGATCTGTGCCTCTGGGTGGTCCCTGGTTCGGAGAGACATTGTACCCCAGCAGCTGGTTTGGTGCTGGCAGATAAACTCCTCTTTGTCCTTTTGCCTGGGAAGCATCCACTGTGCTGAAAAGCAATTTACTGGCAGGGCTGGAGAGAGGAGAAACACACAGCCCCTTCCCACACAGCCCAGATACCCCAGGGGAGAGGAGCATGGTGGTTACGTGACCACAGAGAGGTTTTACAAGTCCTTCCAAGTCCTCTGCCAGCCATTCCCAGCTGTTCTGCAAGAGTCCCTGTGGAAAAAAGGGCTTTCAACCCCTGTCCTGGAACGGAGTGTTGTAAGGAGCTGAACTGTGGCTGCCAATGGAGGGGTAGGGTGAGGTGGCCTTTCTCCTGGATACATGAAGGGGAGGCAGCTCTGGCATTCTGCAGGGATGAAGGAGGTTATGCTGGACTGGGGCTGTCTGTGCTGTGTTGTGAGCTGGCAGAGGGGAATGGGGGAACTGGGGTGCAGCTGCTGTTCCCCAGAATTCAGGAGGGGAAGGATTTGTACCTGGGGTTCATCAGAGGATCACAGTATGTTGGTATGTTAAGGAGTTGGAAAGGACCTTAAAGATCATCTAGTCCCTGGGCAGGGACACCGCCCACCAGAGCAGGTTGCTCAAGGCTTTATCCAACCTGGCTTTGAACACTGCCAGGGTTGGGGCAGCCACAGCCTCCCTGGGCAACCTGTGCCAGTGTCTCACCACTCTCAAAGGAAAAACTTCTTCCTAAAGTCTCACCTCCTGGGGATGACCATCTCTCTTTGGAGAGACAACCCTGAGCAGCTCTGCCTCTACCTGTGGGTCAGCCACGCCCAAACTCAGCACCTGCCCTCAGAGGGACCCTCCTGTCCCCACAGACCAGAACAGGCAGGGAAGTGTTTCTCTCCCATGGTTGCTTTGAGTAGCACTGCCCTTTCCCTGCCCTTTCCCTTCCTGTTCTCCAGCCCTAGAGCTACTCATGGCTTTGGTAGCTCTGCTGCTGTCTGGCTGGAGGCTGCCAGACCCCATTACAGGGATGTCTGGGCTGGGGGGAAGCTTTGCTTTCTGCTAATTAGTAGAACAAACAGGTCTGGCCCATCTCCCCACAGCCCGAGGCGCGGCAGGACCAGGCTGGTGGCTGCCAGATCTAATCGGGCAGCGTCTGCAGCCGTGATGGATGGAGGGAGAGGCGCTGGTGCCCAGGGCAGGTGACAGCACCCAGACTCCGCGGGATTCGGGGCTCTCGGCAGCATCCAGACCCTGCCAGGTCCAGAGCTCTCGGCAGCATCCAGACCCGCGGGATGCAGTGCTCCCCGCAGCATCCAGACCCCTCCAGGTCCAGGGCTCTCCGCTCTCCTGGGGTACCCCCTCGCCCATCTCCGGCTCCTGCCCCTGCCAGACCTCCCTAGAGCCGCTCCATCTCCCCGCTCCTGCCTCTCCCCTCCTCGCCCTGCCGATATTTGGCTCCGTAATGAGTTTATCGGCGTGTGGAGGGGCTGGGGCTGCGCTGCAGCGGGAGCAGTTCCAGCGCTCGCGTTCCCGGTGAATCACAGAGCCGATTCCCTAACGCTAATGAGCCTCTGGCAACCTCGGAGCGCAATCCCTGCTCCTGCCCGTGCCTCTCCCCGCTGGGAGAGTCCTGTGTGTTAATTCGGGATGGAACAGCCTGAATTTGGCTTTGCATCACCGGGAATGTCAAAGATGCGCTGGTGCTCGCATCGCCTCCCGCTCGGAGCAGCTGATGGGACTATGTGTTCCCCCAGCCTTGCACAGGATCCATCGTGTCCCTCACAGCGAGCCTGGAGCCAGTGCAGAAGCACAAAGCTGTCCCTCTCTGCCTGTGACTAATAGGTGACATTAGCCTGAGGGATGGAGGTGGAGTGATCCTGCCTGGCTGCTATCCTGCCCTGGCCTCGGGGATGGTCCTGCAAGGACTCACTCTCTGTCTCACAGCAGCCTCGGGTCGGGTCTAGGCTGGCTCCATCCTCCTGACACAGATGGATTTGGGTTGGGAAAGAGCCCGGCCCCGAGCCCAGCCTGCACGGAGGGGACAGAGGGACACAGACACTACACGTCTGGGGCATCAGCTCTGCCTCAGACTGTGCTGCCTGGAGCCAGTGTCGTGCTGGGACATCTCTCTGCACCTCCTACCTGCCCCAGACACGTCACTATGGAGTTTTATGGCATAAAATCCAAAGGGTTTTGAGTCCTGCCCCTTGTAACATACCCGAGGGAATGGGCTGAAGTTGTGTCAGAGGAGGGTTAGGTTGGATATTAGGAAAAGGTCCTTCACCCAGAGGGTGTTTGGGCACTGAACAGCTCCCCAGGGCAGTGGTCATGGCCCCAAGCCTGACAGAGCTCCAGGAGTGTTTGGCCAATGCTCTTAGGCACAGGGTGGATTGTTGGGGTGTCATGTGGAGGAGTTGGACTGATGGTCCTTGTGGGCCCCTTCCAGCTCTGAATATTCTGTGATACTCTGATGTCATGTGCCTTAATGAGAGATTGCACCAGAATCTGTGTGTCTTTTGTTGTTTAAAATGCATTTTGTGGGCTCTGGGTCTCATCCTTCCTGGTGCTGGTGCAGGCAGGGAGCTGCCAGCCCTCCTGCCTGGGGCTGAGCTGCAGAGGACAGACAGGACTGTGACATGGAGGTGTCTCTGCATGCAGAAATGCCACTGGGGAAGGAGGTGTGAGCTGATTTTGCTGATGCTTCTGCACAGAGCCTCACTGCCATCACCACTGTCCCCACTGCCACCCACACGTCCCCAGGCAGGGATGTCCCTGCCATCCACCCCCAGACCATGCGGTGATCCTGTGTCAGCTGTGCCCCCAGGGCCAGCCCTGCTGGGTCACCAGCTGTCCCCAGCCCTGCCCGTGCTGTCACAGCTGGCAGGGGATCCCCAGGGTGGAGGGGGAGCCCTGTTTGCTCTGTCCCCATGTCCCTCCCAGCTGGCACCTCGCCCTGCATCTGCCTGGCCATGGGAGCTAATGAGGGATGCAGCAATTACAGGGTGAGCTTGATTAAATCCTACACCAGGGAGGCTTCAAATGGCCCTGACCTTTCCCAGCTGTGGCAGGGGAGGCTGATCAGAGCCTGCTGGAAGACAAACACTCAGATGAAGATGAGTTCTGTTGCAAATGAGCTGGATGTGTCCTTCTTCCACCTCATGCTCCTGCTGGCGTGGCACAGAGGGGACACTGAGGCTGGCTGGGCTCTCTCTGCTTCATGGGCACCATTTTAAGCCCCTCTCTCTCATGCCAACACAGGGAGGAATTGGTGACAGAGCTGCTCTGCCCCCAGCCCACCCAGGGCTGTGAGCTTGGCCACTATGTGATGATGCTTTGGGGGCCGTCACTGAGTGGAGGAGGATGGATGATGCTAGAGAGCTGTGACATGGACAGATCTTAGAATCATAACATGTTAAGGGGTTGGAATGGATCTTAGAAATCATCCAGTGCCAACCCCCTGCCCTGGGCAGGGACACCTCCCACTACAGCAGGTTGCTCAAGGCTTTATCCAACCTGGCTGTGAACACTGTCAGGGCTGGGGCAGCCACAGCCTCCCTGGGCAACCTGGGACAGTGTCTTACCACCCTCCCAGGGAAAAAAACCTTTTCCTAATATCTAGCCTAAATTTCTCCTCCTTCAGTTTGTATCCATTCCTCCTTGTCCTATCAGTTCCTAACCTGTCCTTGCAGTTCCTAACCAAGAGTCCTCTGCAGCTTCCCTGGACCCCCTTCAGATACTGAAAGGCTACTATGAGGTCTCCACACAACCTTCTCTTTCCCAGGCTAAACAACCCCAACTCCCTCAGCCTGTCCTCATAGGGGAGATGCTCCAGTCCTCTTAGCGACTTTATGGTCTCCTCTGGACTTGCTCCAACAGTTCCACATCCTTCTTACATTGAAGGGACCAGGACTGTGTGCAGTATTCCAGGTGGGTTTCATGAGAGCAGAACAGAGGGGAGAATCACCTGCTTTGATCTGCTTTGCATAAATCCAGCATAACCCTCATCCCATCACTGCAGTTCCTAACAAAATGCAGCCCCCATTTCTAGCCCAGTGAGCATATCCTATACACCTTGTTATTATCTAACCCACAGACCCATTTCTAGCCCAACGAACATATCCTATACACCTTGCCATAATCTTTATCTAACCCACAGACCCATTTCTAGCCCAACGAACATATCCTATACACCTTGCCATAATCTTTATCTAACCCACAGACCCATTTCTAGCCCAACGAACATATCCTATACACCTTGCCATAATCTTTATCTAACCCACAGACCCATTTCTAACCCAATGATCATCTTATATATCTTGCCATAATCCTTATCTAACCCACAGACCCATTTCTTGCCCAATGAGCATATCCTATACATCTTGCCATAATCCTTATCTAACCCA
>NW_008674348.1:0-1552 GCF_000695815.1 Acanthisitta chloris
AAAAAAGAAAAAAAAAAGAAAAAAATAAGACTAGCTAGTATTTATGTTTTTATACGATTGTGCAATATGAATTATGCAATCACAATATATTTGGAGCTCCTGAATGTCCCAAAGGGAGTTTGCACATCTTTGGATCTGGTGTGTTAGTATACAGTGTAATAAACGGCATAAAATTCCAGGTGTAAATGAGGCTGCTGCAGAACTCGTGTTAACTGGTGATTCTTTTCATACCCTTGGACATTTTTTGTACCATGTGTGTAAATACCTTGCGATGCCACATCTGTTTGCTCTCCTCCCGGGGCTGCCGCTGGGACACCACGAGCTGTTCGGTTGGTATCTGTTAAAAAAAAAAGTTATTTTGAAGCTTCCAAATGAGGAAAGCAGGAGGTATTTTTCCAGAGACTTTACTATAAAGTACTGAGGCTAGAAGAGCTCAGACACACCGGGTTTTTTTAAAAAAATGCTAAGATTTCTTAAAGGGAACTTTTTATGCAAAATGAAGTTTGGGATGAGGATGCACTGCAGTCTCCCAGAACCCATCCCGAGGCTGTCCAGGCTTGGCATTCTCAGTGTGTAGGATCCTCTCCTTCTATTTTTTCATTAGAGACCTATGTGCCTGCTCAAGCTTTAGCAAACAGGCATTGCACCGACTGAAACGTGTCCTGTAGCTGAGCACTGACGTGTGTAATGCTTGTGTGAGAGCCACTGGTTTGAGGTTGGTCTGTCCCACCCCTCCTCTCCCCCTCCCCTGCCATTCCATCACTTTCTTTAGTTTCTGATTCTCCAGAGTGTGAAAGGAAACTTGTTGGGTTGGTTTGTTGGTTTTTTTTGCCCCCCCCCTCCAATCTGTTGCATAGTTTTATACATGGACCTCATTTTACAGAAGCTGAACTTCTCTGCAATACTGTCTACAAAAAGAAGGAAAAAAATGAAAAAAAAAAAGCTACAGACAGAGCTATGAAAATTTGTAAATGCATAAATATAGGTATTTAAATAAATGATGCAAAATACTCTTAAGGTCAGAGGCTGCTGGTGGTTTGTCCCCCCTCCACGGAGGTGAGTGGTGGTTTGCTGTCACGTCACAGGGTAAGGCAGGTAAGGGCAGAGCTTTTCCAGCACCCAGAGAGGCACAGGTTGGATTTTAAACCCAGAGTGAGTCCTTCCCCAGCAGCAAGAGGCACTGGTGCCCAGGGAGCCTCACCTGCAGCCACTGGGTGCTGGGTACCTCCCTCTCTTCCCGGGGATGGCTCAGGCTCAGCGTGAGAGTTAAACCCTCCAGCCCCAGGGATCGTGTGCACAGGAGCGTTGCTGATTATGTGTGTTTGATTAAGATGTAGCAGGAACTACCTGGTACAATTAATCACCTTTAATCTGGTGAGTGCACACGACTGTCTGGGGTGGGTGCGTGGCCCTACCACAGGTCATCAGGAAACCTCAGCGTCGGGGCAGGAGGGACAGCCTGGCCAGCACTCTGAGCCAGAGATTTATCAGATTGTGACTTCTTAATCACACTTGATTTCCTCCTGTATCTGCTGGTAAATCTGTCTTCCCT
>NW_008674348.1:1624-6433 GCF_000695815.1 Acanthisitta chloris
TTTCGTTTTCCCTGAGCAGCAGAGACGTGTCTGAGTCACTTCTTCCCTTCCTGCCATCCAGGGATAAGCAGACACACACACACACACTTTGGCCCAGCTGCCTGGAGTCTCCAGCAGTGAGGTGAGAGGGAGGTGGCTGAGCACAGCCCCAGAGGGAATCCGTCACAATGGCCAACGTTGCTTCATCTTTACCTTAAAAAGGCAAAACCACCGAGTGCTGCAGCAGGGGCACAACCCCTGTGTGCACAGTCCGCCGTGGGGCAGGACCTGTGTGGCTGTGCCTTCCCAGGAGGTGTGGGGAGGTGCAAAAAGGGAGGTTTTCCCCTCCCTCTGGTACAGCTGCAGCGTGGGCAGCGCAGCAGAGCACACCCCCTGCCCTGGTGATGCGCTGGGCAGGGCACAGGGGGTGGCACGGAGGGTTCACATGGTCACACTGTCCCAGCCCAAGCAGAGGCTGTGTCTGCTGGTCAGCACAGGGAGCTGACTGTGTCTTCCTCCCCTCTATCCACTCGCAGATCGTTCACCTCTGCAGAGTCATTGCTGCAATGACCCTTCGTGCATAGCCATCACTTCTTTCCTTTTCATTCTTGCACTCCTTGGTGTTCAAGACTTTTTTTGACTCTCCTCTCTGGCTGGACTCCTCTGCCCTCTGTGGCCATGGCAGCAGAGGCAAGGAATGACTAAAACTCTCCAGGGGTTGGTGGTGGTTCTGACCCTGCAGCTTCCGAGGTCAGAGATGTGTCAGGATTTCCCCATTCTGGACTGAGCTCTGGCACCTCATGGCAACTGCCTGACCTCAAGGAAAAGCTGCGTGAGGGATCTGTGTCACTTCCACTTTTGGGATGTTCTTTCCCAATCAGTTTATCTCTTGACATCACAAAACGTGTTGGGGTGGTCAGGAGGAACCTGCTCCTCTCAGCACTGGTGAGGGGATGGTGGAGAGCAAGGGAAAGTGGTTGGGCAGCACCCTCAGTGGAGCTCCAGGGCACACCAGAGGGGTGAGGGCTGCTCTGGAAGGAGGTGACTTGTTCCTGGGTGCAGGGCAGGGTGTGGATGTGCACAGAGAGTACCTGCTGGGCCCCCAAAGCCCTTCTGGAGACTTGGGTTGGTCCCACCAAAGGGAAGAGTGTGGGCACATCCAAGGAGGAAAGCAAGAAGGACTTGTAGGTTTGGGAAGAGGTGGTATGTGAAGAACTGGGATTGTGTAGTCTAGAAAACTGGGACAGAGTAAGAAAAGGTCCCATGTGTTATCAACATCACTGTGATGTTTGCTGAGATGCGAAAAGAAACAGCTCAGCTGAGCCCTAGAGGTTTAGGTCCTGCACAAGAGGAACTGTTTTGGCTCTAAAAACACATCCCTGAAGTCCAGTAACATTGATGACTTGGTGACAGACAGCTGGCAGTGAGTGTAAGGCTGAGGTTTCCCCTGCCTCACACACACCTGAGCTCTCCGTCGGCCTCAGCATCCCTCAGCAGGACAGCTCTGCCTGAAAGTTTGGGAAGACAATGATTTTTGTCCTTTAAGTCAGAACTTTCATTTGGAGGTGGAAATGAAAGTGACCTTCTGAAGAGGAAGGAGCAAACCGAATCTACCCATTCTGCTAATAATGGAAAGTCCTAGAGGGGAAGGATCTCCCAGCGCTCTCCCATTTGCATGAGCGGCTGAGTCTGCGGAGGAGCTAATGAAGCAGGTGACATGCTAATCAAGGCAATGCAAATAACTGCTCTGAAAGCAGAGCCACAATGGCAGTTGTGCAGCACAGTGGTGGGGCAGGACAAAGCAGGGGATTGCAGGCTCCGGGGGGCACACACCACTGAGCTCTCCTCCCAATGGGCCCTGATTGACGCCGCGCCAGGAACTCATCACACAGCTCCAGCTGACAATCCAGCTCGTCTCCCCCGAATGGGAAATGCTCCTACACACATGCTTAATAGGGTGTGTTTTTCTTTTAAATTGCCCATTGTATTTCTGAACAAGAGGAACTTATTTGGAGTGCTTTCCCCTCTTAGGTTTCCAACAGCAGCAGCTGAAGGTGTTGCCGTGTGTGTTCTCTGTGCTCCTGCAGACCCACGGGATGCTTTTCCAGGCAGGCATAGGAGCACAGAATGGGTCAGGGTGGAAGAATCATAGAATCAACCAGGTTGGAAGAGACCTCCAAGATCAAGTCTAACCCTACCGTGGTCACTAGCCCATGGCACTAAGTACCACATCCAGTCTCAGCTTGAAAACCTCCAGGGATGGTGAATCCACCACCTCCCTGGGCAGCACATTCCAATGCCTGAGCACTCTCTCTGTAAAAAGGGACCACAGTGAGTCACCTGGGCCAACTCCCCTGCCCAAGCAGGATCATCCTGGAGCTCATGACCAGATTGCACGAGGGAGGTGTCCAGGGATGCCCGTGGAGCCCACCCATGCCAAAACAGTAAGCTCCACGTCAGGTACCTGCTGCAACACGGACACAAAGGGGCTGTGAGCTCCTGCTGACAGATTGGGGTGGCTCCCTGTTTTCACTGGAGGCTCCTGGCTGTGAGCCCACGTGCCCAGGTTCTCACCGGCCGCAGCAGAGTTCCATCGTGAGCTGTGAATTTCCTGGCCCCGACAGGCACAGTGTAACCTTTACACTTAGCACGGTGCATTTACTTCTACAAACACACCAACCCGTGCTGCCAGGCTTGAATTTGGTCACTATGAGCTGCTGATATTTGGAGTAAAACCAGGACAAATACTCCCTGTGAAACTGGCATTGTCACTGAGACAGAAGGACTGACTTCTGGAGAGATGCAGCACTTCTGCGTCCAATTTTTTATTTACTACCTTTCCAACCTTCTTTCAGACTAAACATGTTAATGAGCTGAATGTCAAAGCCACCCACGAGTAAACTGAGTTGTCCCATCCAGTAGGCTGATGTTGGTTTGTTTTTAGTAACTCGCAAGGATGCTGGAAAACCCCTATAAAGATTTCATTTTTAACAAAAAGTACCAAAAACTCCACCAGTTTTGCATCACAAAGTTGTGGTTAAAGTCAAGATTTGAGTCAAGCAGCATGTCTGTGGTTTTTGTGGGTGGATGCATCTCGGAATGACTATCAATCTGTCAGAGGGAGATCTGCATGTCATCTCTGCAGATGACAAGCAAAATCTGCAGTGACAAATATCTTTCCAGTACTGCTGCGCTGAGCCTCGTCCCCTCCTGCCATCCACAATGCCAAGGCTTGTCAGCACGTACCGTACGAAGCCACTTCTTCTCTAAACCAAGACAAACTGAGGAAGGAAAGACAAATATGGAGCAGAGCTCTAGAGCTGCCGTGGAGCACCAATGTGCTTAGTCACACAGTTCTGGTGTGCACACGGGGGTTGCCACGCTGGACACTGGGACCAGCCCAGTTCTGGCTGCTCCTGCAGGTTCCTGCAAAGCTTCTCTGCTGCAGTTATGTCTGTGAGTGGGACACTTGGAAATTAAAATTAATTAAGGCTGAAGGGGAAGAAAAAATTGAGGATAATTCAGGACTGAATCAAAGTAACTCCAGGGATGCGGTTGGAATCGCATGTAGAAGTTTGCAGGAAAAAACCCCATCAGAATATTTGATTTATTTAGAGTTTAAGTACTCATAGTGAAATGCCCAAACCTACCAAAGTGCCTGACTGAGAGGGGATCTCATTAATCCATACAGATATCTCAAAGCCAGGTCAAGAGGACCGTGCCAGACGTTGCAGTGGTGCCCAGCAACAGGACAAGGAGCAATGGTAAACTAAACCACAAGAAGTTCCACCTCATGTGAGGAAGAACCTCTTCCCACGGAGGTGGCAGAGCACTGGGACAGGTGCCCAGGGGGGTGTGGAGTCTCCCTCTCTAGAGACATTCCAAACCCACCTGTGTCACCTGCTCTAGGTGTCCCTGCCCATGGCAGGGGGTTGGACTGGATGATCTCAGAGATCCCTTCCAACCCAATGATTCTGGGACTGGTGAGGCTGTGACTGATCTCAGAGATCCCTTCCAACCCAATGATTCTGGGACTGGTGAGGCCATGCTGATGGCACATGGTCCTGAGCTGCCTGAAGCTGCTGCTGCAGCTCAGCTCTGGCAGCTGGAACCACTTCTTCCTGCACTCAGGTGTCCGTGGGAGAACTGGAAGTGGTTTGAGCCAGTCCAACACAGGAAGAAGGTCTGAAATTTCAGCAGTAACCACGAGATGGGAAAACCACCCTGTGCCTGGCTGAAGTCATGATCCCGGGATGCATTTGCAGGCTGTGTGAAAACAGGCTGTCAGCTGGATAAATTGCCTCCAGGCAGGTGCTTCCCCAGGAGCACCAGGGAGCAGGAACAGCCAGCTCCATTTCTAGTCAGCCCTGCCCTCCAGGAGCTCTATCAGCCCTGTCTCACGGCTTGCTCACCATTAGTCCTCCTCAGCTGGCTCTTCTCACCCCAACACTCAGCCCTTTTTGTCCCCTTTCACTCTGTTGTGTCATCTCAGGAATGACTTTGCAGCTCTCCCTTGCCCAGGGCCTTTCCACTGCCTGGAAACAGTGCCTGATCCCAGGGGAATGGGCAGGAGCAAAGCCTGTTCCTGGGCCTTATTGAGGCAACGGGTTTGTTTTCCCTTTCCTTTTCTAGCGCTAAGTAAATACACAGAGCACCGAATCCGAAGGCAGCGAGGAGTGGAATTCCATATCTGTTCCATGTGTTCCAATATGGCTCTTAAAATAGTGGAGATGCTGTGTTATGATTTCCATTTCACTTGTGTCCATAACACAGTTTTTACGCCACAGAGATGGAAACACAATCTGTTAAGTCTGTAAGAAACTTTTCCTG
>NW_008674348.1:6456-13414 GCF_000695815.1 Acanthisitta chloris
CAATTACACTGCAGGGAGGGAACTCCATCCCTCGGTGTTAGCAGCCCCAAAAGGAGATACAAACTGCAGTTTGCCTCTCTTTACACACCACGGGAGTTCTCACATCGGTTTAGTCACAGGATGGTTTGTTATTCCTAAGCCAAAGGACCATTACAGAATCAAGTAGAATCATGGAAAAGACCTCTGAGAACAAATCCAACCCTCAACCCAAGCACCACCACCACCAAACCATGTCCCCAAGAGCCAAAGCCACATGCTTTTTGGACACCTCCAGGGATGGTGACTCCACCACTTCCCTGGGCAGCACATTCCAATGCTTTACAACCCTTTCTATCAAAAAATATTTCATAGCTAGTCTAAACCTCCCTCGGTGCAACTTGAGGCTGTGCACTAGCACAACTACCTGCAGAATCCAAGTCACAGAACATCTCCCAGTGCCCAACCCCTAACTGGAGAGCAAACTGCCTCACATCTTCAAGAAGAACATCTTCCCATGATGGTAAGTTTGATATAGACCTCAGCAATGTGTCCCCATGACTGACTGTCTTCAGTGATAAATGTACTTATTGCCTTTGGCTTGAATTTTTGCTTCCACTGAATCTCATTCCAGCATGAGAATCACCTTGATGCCAGGAGACTCCTCCAGAGAGTAACTGGATTTTGTCTGCTTAGATCTAGAGCTGACAGGAGGATTAAGCTATTTAAACCCTAAATGCAGCTCCTTGGCAATCCAGACTCACCCTGAAGACACCCCCAGACCTACAGCTGCTCCAAGTCTGGAAGAAGCCAGGACTGGAGCTATGGAAAACCTCAACCAGGCAGGGCTGGCCGGGTGGGGTGAGTCAGCCACGGGGAAATGCTGCTGCTGGGCTCATCCTGAACGTGCTCCAGACATCCTGCTCAGCTGCGTCAGGAGTCTCTCCCAAAGGTGTGTGTTTGTGGTGGCAACCACAGCTTGCTCTTTTTTCCCTCCCTAAAATTAGGAAGTGGGAGGAATAGAAGGAAACTGTGGCATCCCAAACCTGCTCAATGTAAATGCTGGGAAGGGAGATGGAAATGCAGGTTCCTTGCAGTCCTTTGATGTCAATGCCATCATGACTGTGCCTAAGTTTCTTCAGGGCCCCATGAAGATTTTCTGCATGGAGCCAATGGTACTGGCTGCAGTGCAGAGGATGCTTGGGAGGGAGGGATAGAGGGATGGCCCTGAAGGAAGGGAAATTTGCCTAAAGGAATGTTCTACCAACTAACAGCTAGTCCTCAACATTGGAACAGGGTGCTCAGGGCAGGGGTGGAATCATATCCCTGCAGGGATTTAAAAGCTGTGTAGATGTGGCATTTGGGGACATGGTTCAGTGGTAAGCTTGGCAGTGCTGGGGAATGGTTGGACCTGATGATCTTAATGGGCTTTTCCAACCCAAATGATTCCATGACTCCATGAAACCTCACTTAACCTTCGCACAGCCAGAGCAGGAAGATGCACCACCTTGCCCTGAAGCTGTTCTGCTTTGCATCTGGTAGTGTTTATCGGACTGAGGACAGCAGTGATCACCCTGGTAGTCCTCCAGGGATCAGACCTGTGTGCAGCCACTGTCTAGGGCAGAGTAACTCAGACCCCTTGGCTGCTGCCTGGAGCAGGCAGGGACAGCAGGGGAACAGCCAGTGGCACAGGGGTCACAGCACTCCAGGGAGGAGTGAAGGAGCTCTTATCTCAGGGATATCTTGCTAGTTAGAGTTTTTACCTGGAAGAACTAGATTAGAATCTTCCCTGGGCAAGAGAGGGCATTGCTCCTGGTTCCCATTTTGGGAGTGTTGTGTGGCTCTTCCAGCTCTTGCTCACCCTGTACTGTGGTTTGCTTCTCACCTCACCCCAGGACAGAACTTGCAGTTGTGATTCCAGTGTGCAGAAAAGCATCTGGGAGCATGTTCCCTGCTGACCAGAGGCTACATCCCTCTGCCAGAGGTTCTCCTGCCTCCTGTACACACCAACCCTTCTCTCCCCAGTGCCTGCCTAGGAACCAAGACCCCAGACTCAGTGCCTGAGTTGGTGCCTACAAGGTAAGAGCGAAACACTCAGATTTTTGTTTTGCAGCCCTTTAGTGAGCCTCATTCCTATTCTTTGTGTGGGCCTAGCACTCATTCTGACAGGGCAGCAGGGGAAAGTCTTGCTCCTCAGTCACATCCTCACCATAATTCTGAGCAATCAGAATCGTAAAGCGAAAGGGAAGATGACACAGTTGTAAAATACCTACAGTGCTAGCCCCAGCCCCTCTCCTGGGGAGGGCAGGGTTACCTCAGCCTGTGCCAAACCTCACGTTTTGCACAGTGGAAAAAAATACATAGTCAGAAGGTTCCATTTTCCTACACCAACCCCCGGAGGTTGTGCAGGAACTCGTGCATGGATCAGAGGGACAGAGTGGAGGAGGAAAGCCCTGGTGGCAGGCAGCCAGGCTGAGGCAGAGCCCTCCCGGCCCCAGGAATCCTTCCAGGCACTCCTGAGTCACAGTGGGAAGCTGTCGACCAGCAGCACTGCTCGGGGTGCCTGAAATGTGCAGTGGGAGAGGGAACGGCCCTTCCGAGCTGGGCTGAGGGTGGTGATTCAAGCCTGTCACGCGCGGATGGAACTGTGCACAACGAACAACTGTGTGTTCACAGAGCAGAAACATCAGGTTTGCCACCTCCAGAAAGGAAGAGCACCTGGTTTCAGTTCTGAGAGCCCTCGAGGTCGGGGCAGCGGTGGGTGCAGCCCCTCTCTGCTCCCTGGAGCCCTGGGCACCTCCCCAGGGGCAGGTGAGGTCTGGCTGCCTCTCCCCACAGAGCTGCTGACCTGTCTCCTCACCTTTGTGCACTGTGTTTGTGCTAACTACAGCATGACTGATGCCTCTAAATCTTTGTGCTCGTGTTGCACTCAGTCTTTACTACACCTTTTGGGGGATGGACTTAATTTTTAACTCAAAATCCAGACTTGACCGGATTGATAGAACCCATCAGTCCTGCCTAAGTGAATATATTGCAGCCTGTGCCATGTATATGGATAAGCACACGTAAGCCACCTGGGAGGGGTTTGGGGAGGAAAGGGCCTTTTTTTGCTGTGCTGTGGCTCTCAGACTGCCAGGCCTGGCTGGGAGGGCCGTGATGTGCTGCTGGGCTGTCCCTGCACAGCAGCGCTGACCGTAAAGGTTAAGCTGCCACAGACTATTGTACCCAGAGGCACTGCTTGGCTGGGCTTTGCAGTCTAATTGCCACTGACCCCGTGACAATGAGGTAATGTCTCTGCCTCCCGGGTCAGATAAATACTGCTCATTTTATAACCACCAGACATGTTACTGAAAAACAGATAGGAAACGACCCCAAGTCCCATGATCGGTGGAATATAAACTCTGCTACTACAGCTGCTGCTCCTGCCCTTCATTTGAATGCTCAGGTGGTTTTTCTCCTAACACCCACGCGGAGTCAGAGCCCAAACTCCACCTGGGGATGCTTCTCCTCAGGTGACCTCACCAAAACGAAGGGGGAACTAACAGAGTTAAGTTCATTACTGTAATTGCTTTACAGTTCCAACTGCTCAGGACTGGGGTGAGGATGTGGCTGAGGACCAAGACTTTCCCCTGGCAGAGTGAGTACTACTAGGGTAGGAAGATGCCTGAGTGGAAGGATGCAATCAGTAAACACCACCAATAAAGATTATATTCCAACAGGTTTCTAGACCCAGGTCAGCAGAAGAACCAGGCTGAGAATCCAAGCCAAGAGCTGTGCCAGGGACTGAGAGCCACCAGCCCTCACACAGCTGACAAAGCTCCCTGCACACCCCGAGTCCAACGCTGGCCTGACGCTGTGGGTCCTGCTGGGGTGGCCACGGTTCAGCCCAAAGTCCTCGTTCCCACCTCTCTGCCCTGTCACAGCTCCATAACCACCGGAGCCTTTGAAGATAAATGCCTGAGTGACGCCAGAGTGACAGAGAGGACTTTGCACCCCCTGGAGAGCAGCAGTGGCACACGGACACCAGTCACAGCCACACGGGCCAGTGATAACCCTCACCCCAAATCCACCCCCTCCCCAAACCCCTGGGCTGAGCCAGCCCCAGCTCAGACAGCAGCCACATCCCTCCCACAGGGATGGGCACAGGGAATGGCACGGACAGGGAAACAGCAGCATTTCTGCTTTGCACAGGACAAAACAAAGCACAACCAACCTCCAGCCCAGTCCTGTGTCCTCAGCACTGGGAAAACCAGAGTTAAGATAAACCCTGCAGTCCCTGCCTGGTTTTACAGTCTTAAACCAGAACATCTGCGGGATAAACCCCAAAATATTTAGAGAAATTAACCCAGAATGACTTAAATAATCATGACCTTTTCATTGATACATTCTAAGTCTGTATAAACTAACCCCAGAGCTGATAGCTTTGTCTCACTGCTGCTCAGTTTCACCCACTGACTCTGCTGCACCTTTGATTTTAAAGAGTTTGGGACCTTTTTTTTAAAGCTCCTGAAAGATTCTAAGATGAAAAGTATTTTTGCTGCTCCTTACCTGATATTTACAACAATGTTGGCTTTTTAAGGGTTCAATTTAAACTGTCAGAGCATTTCTAACCCTGATTCACTGTCCCTAACTGTGCCCCGGGGCTGTCCTGCAGGAGTGGTTCAAATTCCAGCCTCAAAAGCTGCAGGATGATGGTTTTTTTTTTTCTTTCCCTCACGTTAGTTTTCAGGTCACATTTTAAATCACCTTTCTCCCCCAGTCTGGCCATGACTCAGCACTGTTGATTTGCATCGTGCTGGCACTTTGCATGCAAGCTGCAGAGAAGCTATTTCAATACAAAACAGCCCAATATTTCATAGACCTTCTTTGACCTTCTCCATTCCTGCACCACCAAGTCCTTTCCCACGTGTTTTGATGGGAAGGGAGATTCCTGGCATGGCATATTAGAGCCTTTTGCCAGATTGCTCCACATTATCATCACCTCTCTGCACCAGCAGTGCTAGGATTTGGATCTGCCTTCACTTTGCACTGTGGAAAAAGCTTCCTGCTCATTACCACGCCGCACAACCGATCCGTTTTTGGGGCAATTAGTAGATTTAAGCCGTTTGTTTTCTAGTGCTGCCAGCAGCCCTAGAGCAGGAGTTTCGTATCCTTTGTACATCCCCAGCCTGGTTTGTTCTGGCTGTGCAGCACTGCTCACTCTGAGTCACGTTGCTGGCTGGAAGGCGCCGAGCGGCGCGAAGGTCAGGCCGAGGGTGAGCAGAGCAGTGCCAGCTCTGCCTCGCTGCCTCCACATCCCCCAGAGCAGCACCAGCCAAATCTGCTCCCAGGGAACGTGGGGAGTAGAAACAGTGGCCACCAAGTAGAAGAACTGGCACAAATGAACCCAAAA
Source organism: Acanthisitta chloris (assembly GCF_000695815.1). NCBI lineage: Eukaryota > Metazoa > Chordata > Aves > Passeriformes > Acanthisittidae > Acanthisitta > Acanthisitta chloris. The sequence continues at coordinate 11,825 of NW_008674348.1, forward strand.
TGTGTTTGGGAAAGTCACTGGTACTTGCAGTAACCGTTTGCTGAAGCACTTTAAAGTAAGAAGCTTCATGGCACACTAAATTTCCTTTTTCGTGTTATATCCATCTCTATATATAGATATGTATAAGGAAATACATATATCTATATAAATACCTTACAAAACCTCAGCAAAGTAGCTTTCTTACACGGAAGACTTAAATGCTACAGTACCAGGGAGAAGAAGCAACACAAACTCGGTGCCACCAGCTGTATTTACTTACAGAATCAGTTATTAATAGTTAGGGATGTAATCATGGGTGTAATTATGGATGTAATCCCTCTGTGGAGCAAACTGAGGGACTGGATAAGCCCCTCCAAGGGCTGACAGCACAGAGGGGACACTGGGGCAGGAGCAGCTCCCAGCCCAGACCTCTTTGTGCCTCCATCTGGGCAGAGCCACCTGCCCAGGTAGACCCACATGTGCTCCCCCCATGGCTCTGGGCAAGGGGAAGGCAGTGACAGTTGCTTCAACCCCCCTCAATATCCCAGAGCCATGTGAAAATACAGCAGAAAACCTTTTCCCTTCCGGCTTGGCACAACCTCTGTGTTTGACTTAAAAAATGACTGTGCTGGGGGATTTTTGTTGGTTCTTGTTAACCATCACCTCCTTTCCCTCATTACTGGAACAAACACGAAAACATTTGAACTCCAGTTCATACTGTTTGCAAGAGAAACCAAGTCAAACACTGTTGCTGCACTCTGTCAGGGCTCGAGGAGGTTTATGTAAGGCATCACTTATATATTAAGCATATTTTATTTAGGAGATGGAACAGCATTGGGGTTTTTTTTGCAGGATTATATTGGGGAAACAATACCTGCAGCAGATTAGGAGGCACTGAATTAAAAACCCTGAAAGGTTTCTTTCTTCAAGGAAGCAAGACATCGATTGTGCTAAATCACCAATTTCTGCTGAATAATGCATCAGCTGGGGCAGCTGAAGCATTTAAGACAGCCTGGATTGCCACTAATGGCACTGGCACAGAGGACGTGATGCTGCAGCTGTAAATTTCCCACTGGGCTCCAGATTGATAAATCCCACCACAATAAAGTCTAGAAAATCACATCCTCTCTGCAAGTGGATCAGTCAAATACAAAGGAACTGCAATTCTGCACTGATAAATAATAAACTACAGGGTAAGAGCCTGAGAAACAGCCCATTTCATCAACACTTCATTAGCACAGTACCTACAGAATGTTAAAACCAGGCATAGTATTAGCCAGTGCAAAACCAAGTTCTAACTGAACTTTTTTTTATTGTTGCAAGAAGTAAACCCTAATGTAATTACAGGGATAACACTTGAATATTATGCAAGTGCATGCTTAGGCCTTTTGCAAAGAACAAGGTCTCACATGTTCTTCTATTTTAAATGCCTGCTGCACCTCCAGAAATCTCTGGGGAATGTGCTTAGCAAAAGGTGAGCTCAACATTTCCAAAATAACACGCTCTGCACGACTGTACTCGAACACTGGAGCCAGCAGGGCACTCCAGCAGGGCACCCAGCACAGCAGGCACTGCTGGGGGGTGTTAATGATGGAGCAATCAACCTGATAA
>NW_008674349.1:0-2220 GCF_000695815.1 Acanthisitta chloris
CATCCTGGCTAAAACCAGGACAGTCAGATAGATCCAGAACTGCTAAGGGCATATCAGTGTATTTAAAACTGTAAATCTAAATAGAAGCAGCAACGCTTCTAATGTGTGATTTTAGAAGTTAAATTATTATGATCTGGGATATTCCTTTGTTACAGGCACTAAATCTGAAATTTGTAGAAATAGTTTTGCCATTCTTGCTTCCCTTTTAGGTTTGAGGAAATGAAGAAGGGAGACAATTAACAGCTCTGTACAATTTCTATACATAAAGAGAATACAGATGAAATGATTTTCATTTAAAGATGATATCATATTGAGACACATTTATTTCAAACATGATTGTAGGACAGATGAAAGCATAATCTGAAGTAAGTGTAGGTACACAGTGGTGATTAGTAGTGTCTGTGTGAAAGCATACACATATGTGCACAAAGATATATTAATGTTCTAGTATCATAGAATATCCTGAGTTGGAACAGATTCACAGGGATCCTGGACCTGCACAAAACAGCCCCAAGTGCCTGAAAGTGTTGTCCAAGTGCTTCTTAAACTCTGGCAGGCTTGATGCTGTTACAGCTTCCCTAGGGAGCCTGTTTTAGTGCCCAGTCACAATTTAACTGAATAAACTTTTTCTAATATTGAACCTAAACCTCCCCTGACACAGCTTCATGCCATTCCCTTGGGTCCTATCACAGATCACCAGAGAGAAGAGATCAGTGTCTGCATCTCCACTCCCCTTCTGAGGAAGCTGTAGACCATGATGAGGTCTCCCCCCAGTCTCCTCCAGGCTCAGTCACTCCTCTAACAGCTTCCCCTCTGGCCCTTCATCATCTTCATAATTCCCCCTTTGGATGCTCTCTAATAACTTTATATCCTTGTTATATTGTGGTGCTCCAAACTACACAGAGAACTTCCTTGTTTTCATAAGAAAATCACAGTATTATTGTCTTCACCAATTCCATCTGCCAAGCTAAAAGTGAAGATTCTTCATTACCTTTCTGTTACGCCAGACTTACTGAAAGATGTTAGTTGAATGTGCTTCTTTATATCTTGTGCCTATGTTGTAAGTTTTATTGTTAATAGACTTCATGAGCATTCTAAGTAAGCATGGTCATCTAGTTTTGGCACCAGAAGATACGAATTAAGCAGTAAAAATCCTATTGTCTTATTGTCCTTCAGAAGTGATTGTGAATAATTCACAAAATGATCCCATATACTGCTCTGGAACTAGGCTTGATATATGAACTAAAGATATGTATTTACTGGAACAGGCTTCCTGCAGAGGTGGTTGATGCCCCAAGCCTGTCAGTGTTGAAGAGGCATTTGGACAACACCCACTGTAAACTGCTTTATCTTTTTGCTCAGCCCTGAAATGGTCAGGCAGTTGGATTAAATGATTGCTGTAGGATTTTTCCGACTGGAACTATTCTGTTCTTTGCTATTCCTCTTAAAACCTTACAAATTGCTAACTGGTTGCAAAGCTAGTTGAACTTCTCTATTGTCTTTTTAGCTTCACCTTGCCTGGAAATTCCAATGTTGAAACAGGGCTAGTAGCAAAGGACCGTGAATGTGGATGACTCTCTTGGAACGGAGGTGCTTTTAGTCCCCAAGAATCACTGATTAAACTAAAGAGTATACTGAGCAATGTTAGCACTCAGAAGCTTAAAGGGAAAATATGAGTACTTGAGGCTGTCCATTCAATAAGGAGGTACAGGAAGAAGTATTTCCAATAAAAAAGATGCATTTGAAGGCTTGGAATCTGGTTGTCCAAATATCAGAAGGCAAATGATATATCTCTGAAACATACTATTTCAATGAACAGCTAGTGGTGGGCATCTGGAAGGGGCTTTATGTATTTTAATTTTTAGGCTTCTCAACATTGCTCTGTTGCAATTAATTCAATGTTAACTTGTTAAGATTATCTTCCTTTCCAATCATACCACATTTCTTTGTTCTTCAACTCTTTCTGTCATCTGCCATGTAAAGTTTAAACTTCTAAATTTAAATTCCTTATCTTTACCATCAAGACCAAGAAAATCTGCATAGCTTTCATCTCCCCAAATCTTAAATAAAAATAAAATCTTATCTTGTCTGCTAAACACCAAGTACCTAAGAAGTGGAGGAACACAACAGTAGGTCAATCTTTCAATCCTTTCCCCATTCAGCTCTTTTCTTAAGACATTTCTTTAATGTGCTCAAGAAAACCCTTTATCATTACAGCAG
>NW_008674349.1:2234-51760 GCF_000695815.1 Acanthisitta chloris
GTTAACTTTATTTCAGGGAACTCTCTGTATAGGTTCTTATTTGCATCTGAATGAAGACTTAGCTAGTGCACATTCTCTATGCTTAATGATCAAATCATTAAAAAATGATCACTAATTTACCATCGGGGGAGTACAGTTCAAACCAGGTTCTGTACATCAAACAGCTTATCCAATAGAGGCAAGTACACAGAGAAAATCACAAAACTTAAACCCATAACAACGTAATTACATTTATACAACCAGTTGATATAAATTTGATAGTATGCATTTATTATAAACTACCAATTAATAATATATTGCCATACAGCAAATGAAAGTGTGTAACTCATTAGCTGGAGCTGCTATTCCTCAACTGACTGCTGATTTTCTACCATTTCAGTTACTATTTTCAACATGCTAGCCAATTACAACTTGATACTTATTCAGCTTCACTGAGTACTGTGGCAGGTACATGTTGGATGGTTTTTTAATATAAGATTCCTTGGGGGGGGGAATTTAAAAACTATAGATTTCTAATAAAGGGATATGTCATCATATCATATTTAAACATATTTGTATGAACTATTTTTTTCACCTTTGCCTGGACACCTAGTTATAGCATATGGTGAAAAAATGCTAAGTAGTTACAATACATCACAACTGCTGCTCAGTAGTTGCAAGGCACTAAAAGCAAACAGGTACATCTTCGTAACTGCAGCATCATTTACCTCACAGGAGGGAGCTTGCGTGACCATGAACTTAGTGAATTTGCTGAACATTGACATAACAAATCACTGCCATGTATCTTGGTGACCATGTTAAGATCTCCACAATTCTCACACAACCCATGTTTAAGGCACCCTCACAAGTCAGTTGCCTTATTCCAGCCTATGGCAAATATGAAATTATTCAACTTTGTTTAACCTATATGGAAGGAAGTATCTGACCAATAGATTAACTCTGGACACCTGGACATGTAGCACAGATCAAACACTAGGAATTTCTGTTCACAATCCCACATGTAGTGTCACAACCATAAGCTAAACTGTACTGCGATTTAAAAAAAAAAATCACATAGAAGATTATCTACACTTTACTCTTCAATAAAATGTACCTTAATGAGATGAACTTTTTACACAACTACAAAATTACAGAATTGCCATGATGGAACTTTATTTCACATAAGAAATAAACATCATTTCTGTGGAACTACTTATAAGACCCCAATATTTTAACATTGTCTGACAACACAAGTACTTTGAGGGTGGTACTTTCAGAAATAAATATCTAGACAATGAAATAAGAACATTTTATAAGCTTTTAAAGTTTTCACCATATACAAATCGTTCATAACTCAGAGTGCAGCATTATTCAAAAATCTTTCTATTCTTTATTTTTAAATTTTCATTCCTACTAACGTGCCTTAACTTTAATGCATCAAAGAAGACTAAAGTAAAGCAAGCTTTCTTCATGTCATGCAGGAACTCTGTTTTAGCCAAGAGAGATGTCCATTGCTTTGCCATTTTCATAATGTCTTTCATTTGCCTCACATAACTATGAACTATAATACTGCAGAGGATCCATTATAGAAAAAGCAATAGCCAATTGAACAGATGGGAAGGAGAAATGGAACCACAAAGGGGGAGAACTTAAGCTGCTTGATCTGTTGCAGTTACTAGCTAATAAACTAGACCTTTAGCTGAAATGAGAACTAGGATTACAATTAACCTGTAAAATAGGAAAATGGCACTACAGATTCACCCTATATGTTCCCTCTGCCACTGTTTATTTCTCCCATTTTTATTCATATTTGTCATGTGCTTAGACCACAGGACTCCAGAAACATTTTTTAACATGCACATTACAGGCCTTCTTAAGCACCCCTGCACACTTAAACACCACCATTCCCACCTGAGCCCTTGCTCTTAGAGAGGTGCATACACAGAAGCAGCCAGCCAGAGCAGCCACACCTGTCTTTTTTCTCAAAAACAGAGCAGCCAGAGGTTTAAGGTTAGAAGAAAAAACATTCTGAGCCAGTGATATACTGAGACTACAAAAAAGTGGAATATTTGTTGAGGCCTCCCATGGAATTCAAGTGATCACTTGATTTTCTGTCATGAAAAACTCTGCTGCACCAGAGGGAAGGAAGCATAAGAAGCTCTAACCTGGGGATTACCCTGGAGGTTTGGCCAAGAACAGTTCCACATTTTCCGATTGCCACTTCTATCCACAAGCTATTCCTGAGCATGGGATAATCTGATTCAGAGAAATAGTCCAATTTCAAACTTCTTTTCTTCGTTTTATCACAATCTAAGCAGTATACATTACAGAATAACAGTTTCCCATACAGTTCTGTAAAACTACAGATCTTACACTGCTCTTGGGAAAAACAGATTTTTAAATGGGAAAGTACGAAAACATATGTACTTAAATTTGCTCTTTCTTCTTGTCATATTAAGTTACCTCTTTACTAAACTTGGCATTCAAATGTTATAAAATGGCTGATACAATGATTTGTAAGTATACATAAATACTGTACTCACAGAAAGTACACAGAAGTCTGCACATTTTAATGAGAATGGATAATGATTCTGCAATTTCTCATCCCTCTTACAATGATTGCCACAAGGAAAGGGCAAATGTGTGCCATGCTATATTGTTACAATCAGGGTTTAAATGTTATGTCCTTCCATTTAAAGAGCTACTCTATTCTGATCTTCCTAGTGTTCTGTAATTAGACAAGCTAGCAATTTTTCTTCCACCCTATTTGCAGTTTCACTGATTTATAGGAAAGGAGTAGAGATGTTTATGACATACGAAATATAGGGCAGGTCACGACTGTGGATTATATAGTAATGTTCCATATAGAACATGTGGATTACTAAAATCTTATTTCATAAAGTATAAGAAAGGGAAGCATTGCTTGTAAATAAGAGTGAGGCACAACTGCAATTTCAGCCTCAGACAGATTCCAATTTCACTTTTTGAGCTATGGTTATTATTTGTGCTGCAGTGATGCAAGGACCTGCTTCCACTCACTGAAATCATCTCCTCTGAGACTCCAGAGCACCTCCATCAAAAACCATAGTGCTAATGTGAAGGCAATGAGGACCTGATCTCCAAAACACTGAGACATGTAGGGCATCCTAAAGGGAATAAGAAGGAGGCAAATAAATACCATATGGGTTAAGATTAAAACAAAACAAACAAAACAAAACAAAAAGAGAGTCGCATAAGGGGATGGATGAAATAATGGCAGAATATGATCTTTCAACCATCTCTACCTAAGTGAGAAATATGTGTCTGATAGAAAATTTTAAAAGGAGGATACTATAACAGACTCCACCAGATTAACAATATTATTTTTCTAGTCATAAGCACCATTTGCCATTGACATAAAAATAAGATGAAGATTCCTCCAGGAACACTGACATGTTTGAAATGCCAGGAATTAGCCATGGATTTTGCTGAAATCAGACTGGGCAGTAAAGAAATGCTATGCATAAGTTTTGTAGTCATATAAAAAGCTGGGGTTTTTTTGTAACTAAGGACTAATTCCCCAGTTAATGGTGGATAAGTGGTTTATCTGTAAAGTAGAAGTGATGTATTCATAGATATGAAGAGCTGATGATATGAAATTGTTTTGTTGTGTGAATAAAATGGCAAACTTAGATCTTTTAAAATGCCACTGCTTCCATTATTATGTCTATATAAACTTACAGCTAACTTTATTTGTTTGCTTAAGCCTGGACTTATTCCTTATGCAGCGCAGCTCTGCAATCCACGTCTTCCTCGCATAACTCCCACCTGAAACTGGCTTTGCTCAATCTCATACTTGTTTCCTGAGATTGAAAATATCTTTTTAAGGCTAAAAAAAATAGTAGTTTTCCATATTTTTCATAAGATTGAAACATGGTTTACAGCATGGGGCAAACACTGGTTCTGTGAAAATGAACTGCAGAAAAGTTCAGGACTATATAGTCCATCTAGGCATTCAAAATTCCAACTGCTCATACAAACATATGAAAACAGTGAGGCTAAAAATTGAGCTTGAAATTTCACAAGACTTTTGAGACTTATTTCGTATTCTTCCTCCTATTTAATCTGACAAATAAGTGCTCTCAACATTTTTCAGCATCTATGAATATTGTCTTGATTAGTAACATAGAATACAAGCTCCATATAACTGGAAAATAATGGGATATGATGAATGAGAAATTAGTTAAATTTTTTCAAGTACTTTTAGAAAAGAATAATAGTTCATGTTACCACTTCTTTTGTCCAAATACATTCACACAAATCACTACCATTTTACTTTATTTTAATTGGCACTTATTAAATAACATGCTCAAGAGTTTTTTTTAAAAATAATAGCTACTAATTTCCTCTGAAGCATTCAATTCACATGAACAAACTAATAATAATACAATAGCAAAAGGTACCTAGTCTGTTATCAGTGGAAATTGATGCTGCTCTTTTGGATGAGTGAGCAACGACAGGAAACCACATATGCTCTCTGATTCAGCATAGATAAGTATGTAGCTTCAGCAGTATCTCAAGAGTTCCTCAAGTTTTAATGTGATATGCATTAATGGAATATGCTGAAACTCTCATCATTTGTTGCATTATCTGCTCCTCCAATACATCAGAGGCAAGGTCATGTCAAATGGGTAGACAGTTTTGACAGAGATGGACAAGTCAAAGTAAAAGAAAATTAAGCGAAGGTCTTGTGAAAAAAAAAAAGTAGGTTCACAAGACTTGCCTGATGTAGAGGTCATACAGCCCAGCTGGTTTCTTCCTGGTGTTTTTATTTTTGGCAAAGCTTAAATGCAAGACACATCTAAATTATCTCAGCCTTCATTTCAGCTGGCATAGTTGGCTAGCTTGAGCAGTTCACAATTGTCAACTTCAACACTAGCTTTCCAACAAAAATTGGTTTACAGTGATCAGAATTCACCCATTTTGAGTGTGACCATTTCTAAACTTATTCCTTCCTCACGTACCAGATAACAATAGCTATACTTTATCACCCCTATACTCTACTATTTATCATACAAGCTTATTTCTGATTAAGCAAGATGTCTATTTCTTATTTTATTGTTCCAGAAAGTTTTTCAAGAAAATAAAGAAGTTTCAAGAAGTTTTCAAGAAAATAAAGTGTGTGCTATTCTGTGATGAGTCTGATATGCCTGGTAGTTCAGATCAAAAACAGAAGGATAGCGACTAAGTTTAACTATTAATTACGAACAGCTGCTAATCCAGTTTGCTCTGAATAAACCATGTAAGAGGCACAATAATGCTCTAAACAGACATTAATACAAGTTATCATCACCTACAGTTTTTCTTTTCCTGGCAGTCTCTCTTACAGAACAATTGTTCTTACTTTTATCACAGGTTGATGGGAATTAGAAATCATCTCTTTCAACTCTCAAATTAGCTCTCCTCTCCTACAAGTCTACAAACTTACTAATTCCCCTGAATGTTCAGTTTTCTCAAGTTCTGACAGTTTTGCCTGCTGGGTGAGTTGCACTGCCCTGTGCCTGAGAGTTTTACAAATCGCTTTGTTCTCCTTGCCTGCAGAACTCCTCACATCCCTTCACTCAGGTGATCTTATTAATGTTTTTTTTATTTTTGCCCCTGCAGAGCATTGACTAACTTTCCTTCAGATTCCTCTGTGAAGAGGTGCCTAAGCAGCCTAAAACTTTTCTCTGACCCTGTTTGCTAGACTGTACTAAAGCATCATTAAGTGCCCTGCACAAATATATGTGTTCATATTTCACCAGAGCTCTTTAATCTGGACTCAAAACTAATGGAACCCTTTCTCTACACCAGGTTTTTACTGCTTCCTACAAGAGGCTAACAAAAATGAGAAGATTAGCCTTACACATATTATTTCAGGATTTCTGAAATCCATACAAAAACAAAGCAATAACAATGACTCAGTTTATAAGAAAAACGAAAAATATCTCTTTCACAAACCACAAAAAGCTTTTGATTGATGTGTGGCAAGCATGTGACAACTTGGTTCAGTTCCTGATTCAGCCTAACTAGGTCTCTATCCTTAGTCTTGGTAAAACAAAAAAGATTACTGCTTACACTAACAGAAACTTTTGTTACTCAGCCCAGCAGGAAGGCTACAAATTCAGTGCTTAGAATGAAGTCTGATTTACTGGAAACCTATAACCCCCTAATATCTGTGTTTTGTAACATGCTCATCATTGCAGCATTCAAGGTTGCAACACACTCCAATTAAAGAGAACACAAAAAGAAGCCTGTACATTTGTCTCACCATTCCCCACACAGCTTTTTATTTACTCTGTGTTACTGTGCTTTGGCAATGCTGCTTTGGGAAAGCCAAAGTGAGGAAAAATGCTTATTTTTTCACTGTAAAGGTTCTTGAGGTTTGTATTCATTGATCTCACTGGAAGAACAGGAAACAGCTTGCAGAAGGCCCATTATCCTGAATTTTCTAATGGTATTTTAGGCTTTATTTTATTGATAATTCTACCTGTTATACATGGTCTTCAGCCATGAAGAACTTGGAGGATAGAGGTAAAGTATAGAGATCTTGAACATACAGATCAAAAAAACTTTGCATGCTCCTCCACAAGAGTAACAAAAGATGGTACTAGCAGTCAGTATCTTCATAACAAAGTTTTTAAAAACCTAATTGTTTTGTAAGCACCAACATTTTTTCTCAATACAACATACCAACGTTTATTTGCCAAAGCCTTCTGAGATTATCAGAATAATTATCAGATGATGATCCTGCTGTACTTCTTCAGTAATTGAGCAGAACTTCCCAAGCAAGATACTTGTTATTTAATTGTAGCATTGCATTTGTAAAAGGAAGAATTTAAGCAGAAACAAATCTAAAACCAAGAGCAGCTTGCGTCTTTTTTCTCCTCTGTAACTTAATAATTATTCCAGTGTTTTCATGTTCTAAGACAGGAACAAAACCATCAATCTTGGGTTTCTCAAAAAGTCTGAAAACAACTTTGTACTGTGTGGTGGAACAGTTTTGTTCATGATTCAGAGATTGACAGAGACCAAATAACATTCATATTTAATTGGATGTCCTTTTCCTAAACCATTGACTTTGCTTTCTGCTCTGCCTCACACAAGTATAATTTAGAAGTAACCACAGAAGAAAAGCTACATGAGTATGAAGTTTGTGCTTGCGATAAGTTTTAGAGCATAATTCTGAATATAACTACAGTAAAAAAAGAATGTTACCACAACTGTCTCTCTGTCTCCTCTACTTACTCTATCTGCTGCTATCAGGAAAGAGAAGTTCTGGAACGACCGTGACCTTACTAGCACTTGGAAAGAGAAAACAGATGGATGGAGTCAAGCAGGCAAAATACACATACAGTATTCACAGGAGGCTGTTCGTATTTACTTAACCAGCAAAATAGAGTAAATGTCAATACATCTCACAAATAATACTGATTTCTGCTCTTAAACAACAGGTATTCAGTCATGCAAATCTTGGAAAAGTAAGTAGTTTTAAATTGTTCATACTGTTGTCTATGAAGTCTTCAGGTAAAAAGGTGTTCATTCAGGGCTACACAAATGAATATGATTTTCTTTTCAATCCTTTCAGCATCTTCTCAGTACTACAGACTATACACAAGGCAATGAAAGGCTTAACACTATTGCCTCTGCAATCTCTTCTGGCCATTCATTTAGAAACACTTCCAAATTCAGTTGCCATACATGCTCATAGCTCTGCACTATATGCATATTGGAAGCTGCAGTTTTAACACATTGCCAGCTGAGAAAAAGTATGCTATGTCTTCAAATGTAAGGTTTCTATTTCTTGAGGAGATCAATGCTCAATACACAACATCCATAGTTGACATTAATGGGATCTATAGATATTTAGCATAGGAAATCAAGTCATTACTGTAGAAAAACATCAGAAGAGATAGGCTTCTTATTCTATAAAACAAGCTATAGTCCAGCAACATTAAATGGGACTATCATGCTTTAGTCATCGATGTCTACTTAAATGTGCTCAAGTTATACCTAGGCTTCTCTTTCGGGAGAACTCAAAAATTCAATGCTATTCTGCTAGTTTAGGCAGCAAGAAAGCTAAATAATATGTTTAGTAAGTCAGATGGTCCAAGTGCTAGTTTAAAAGCCTCTCTAGAAATATGAAAATTGTGTCTCTTTACAGTATGACAGAAAGAAACATAATACTATATGTAGTGTCAGTTTTTTAAATCATCATGGTATCATAAATGCTGCCAAGAGATAACTGGCAGTAGCTGGAGACAATTTTCATGGAGAAAGCTGAGATTTCATGGAGAAAGCTGTGTCTTACAGGAGTATCTGGGGGAAGATTGGATAACCCTGTATTCATAGATACAACATGTGTTTTCTTCAAAAATGTACTTTCCTTACACAAGGCATGTTTGGAATTCTGTTGAATTTGCATGGCAATGTTTTGGTGGTAGAGAGGCTACAGGCATAGCTTCAGTCTTCTGAAAAGAGTGAAGAATGTGTCACCATTTAGTTTGTTGTACTGGACTCATTTCTGCTCTCAGAATTAAAAATAGAACTAGAAATAAGATATGGAGATGAGATATGAATTTTCACCTAGTTTTGATGGATTTATGTATCCTCTCATTATAGTGTTGAAAGTGCTGTTTTGATGCTGGCACTTACCATTAATGGTTAGTGCTCCAGTGGTTTACTTATTTTAATTAGGATATTTTACAGGAATAACATAAAATCTTGGTTCCTTTTAAGTTATTAAGTTGAACAAAATCAAGCACCACTGAAGTGAACAAGAAAACAATCTTTTGACTTTACCAGAAACTTTTCATCTCATACACTGTATCCCATTCTGCTTCACTCACTCACTAATATGACATTTCATTATAATCTTATTAATATCACATTGCTTATGATTCTACAAAAGCATTAGTAACTGCTTAAGTTAATCTATCATGCACAAGCCATGTGAGCCTACCACTGTTAGAGCACTGAAATTGATGGCTCTTAAATCACAGAACTCTTTATGAGAGTGTAAGAAGGAAAATCTATCAAAAGCCAATGCAAATTGCTTATGTTCAACAATTTGTTACAGAATTATCTGCAGATAAAAAGAAGCAGGCTCCCTGCTTTGAGGTACTGTTCTGCTTCTCTGTCCCACAAGGCATTCAGGAGTGTTAACCTATGTTCACTGTAGGTATGCAATTAAAGAATACAAGTTAAAGTGCATTACATCCTTCTCCCAGTACTCTCATAGAGAAAAAAGTGGCCTTGATTCTCTACAGTTCAATCCTTCTTAGTTTAAACCTTGGTAATTTCAGGCTACTTTACTTCTCAAAGAAAGAATCCACACTGGGAGTTAATATACTTGGGTTCTGACATAACCATGACATTGAAATCTCTGGCTGAAATACCTTACATAAGAGGTAATTAATTATTATGCCATTACTCACTTATTCAGACCATTAAAACGTCTAAGGCAACAGGACCATCCAAGAGAAATTTTAAAGGACAGCAGCTTTTTGCAATGTGTTACAATGTTCAATAGAATTGACTTTTGACCTATACAAAAGACTAAAGCTTTTTCTGCCAAAATTTTTTGGCAGCCTGTCCAGACTCACTCATACAACAAGTACAGCGTGTTTTCACATCTATTCATTAAGTCCTACTGTGAGATTGCAGTGAATGTGGAAGCAAAACCAGACATTTTAAAGCATTTTACTCACTGTAACCAATTGTCAAAATAACCTAAAAATTTTTTTCCAGTATTACAGTTCTCATTTTGAGTTAAACTTATTGGTGAAGACTAAGTGCACCAGCTGACAAAGCAGTTAAGTCAGTTAACTGATTATTAACATTTCAGCAGGTCTCAACAACACCAATAAGTCAGAAAAATCATCAAGATCTAAAAGATGCTTTGTACCACTCTTACAAAACCAGTCACTGGAAGGACTGTTGGTTCTTTGAGAAAAAAAATATGTAGTTTTAAAAATTGGCGCAGAACCAGCAAAATATCAGAAAGCAGCCACTCAAATGAAATCACATCCTGACATTTACTTCTTTAAAAAAATATTTTTTTCTTTTGGAGGGTTCATTTAAAAACATGCAATCAGGTTTGCCCTTTCACCTTTTTTCTTTCAAGCACAAAGCTAAGTGAAGGAAAAAAAAGTTTGGACCAAGTTAGAAAGGTAGACTCCAGTCCAACAATATTCTATTTGTAGCTTGAACAGAAACAGGCACAAATCCACAGCATGCTTAGTTCTGCAGGCTTCATTGACCAGAGCTCACCCGCAAGTGTTTCCCGACATCTGTGTTCACATTAAAGTTTATCTACAATGTTGCCTTACCTTGACCTGATACATGGCCTGCAGTTTTGTGAGCTTATAGGCATATTTGTAAATCCATTACTTCTGCTTCTCTTGATATAGCTGTCTGATAAATAGGATGTAATTGTGGTCTTTCACATCCCTAATTCATAAACTTTAGAACAAGTCAAGCAACATACTGTAAAAAATAGAACATCAGATGTTCAAGAGAGAATCTCAGAAAATAGGAGATACATTTTGGGAATTTTTTGCAGTGTCAGGGTAGACTTGTTTCTTAAACAGCTAAAGTTTACATGAACTTTTAGCCTGGAAAACGTGATACAAACCAGTTAGAAATCATTGCAAGTGTCAGACTTATTAGCACACAACCCAATTAAAAATGAAGCAAGGAGAAAAAAGCAAACTGTTTCGTTAGAAATACTAAATGTCAAAGCATGGTTATTATTTGAAAACAAAAGTTCCATGCTACACATTTGAGCCTATGCTGTACAGTACATAGAGCTGTACAATATACTGTAAGGGCTACAGTTACTATTCACATGAGAGGGCTTCAGTATCCAGCCTTGTCACCCACTGGGATCCAAGGCAGTGCTGTGATGCATCAACCAGTGACACTCTGGAACTCAGACTAGAAGGATCTGCCCACTGAGGGATGTTTTCTTCATGGCAAGAATGTCACTGTAGGAGATGAGAGACCAGGTCTAGGAGCCAACTGTGTGCCTTGCCAGGCAGTAGCAGCACTCTATGTGGTACAGTGGATGAAATCAGATGAAATATGCCTCTTGTAAAAGTGATATAGAAAACCTCAACTCAAACAAACCTGGAAAGCTGAAAATGAAACACTGTCTGAGGTGGTGGCATTACTGGTAAGTGTTATGCTGGATGAGCTGGAGACTTACGAAAATGCAGAAGTATTGAAGAGTGAGAGGAAAGTACCAGCCAGCATGTGTAAGCATTGATTTCTCTGTCTTCATCAACTCATCTCAACTTTTTATTGAAATTACCTTCCTGTAAGTGTTACTTGAAAACTACAAATATGAAATGCCCCCTGCCTGTTGATATAATGCAATATTATATCAATAACATCAATAGGGTGGAAGACACTTACTAAAATCAGCAGGGAATAACAGGGTTTCTGCTGGTTTCACCAGAGGGTAAATCAGATTCATTTAATGGGTGTAAATGAGATAAGAAAGAGATCTCAGCTGCATGTACTTAAGACAGGCTTATCCTAACATAAACAGAGGTGTCTATTCATAAAAGTGTAAATGCTACCTCATTGCTTTGCTCCATTTTCTAAATAGTATCACATATATACAGATTCTGATGCCAGAATAGCCCATTAGATGATCTGCTGTGAATTTCTCTCTGTACGGGCCTTTAGATTTTATCCAATTAGCTTATTTTAATGAAAAATCTTGTCTGTAACTCACACTTAAATAAAACATAATTTCTGTTGGGCTAAAACTTATCTCCCAAGACAACATTCAATTTTCATTTGATGTCATGAAAACTGAAAATGTATCAGTTCTCATTTGAGGACATGAAAACTGAAAATGTATCAGTTCTCATAGCACTTTGTTGCAATAGTTAGTTAGACCCTCCCTTTCAAATCATGCCTCTAATTTGAATTGTTTTGCTTCAGCTTTTACTATGAGCTTTCCTTTATCTGACATTTTAAAGATCTCTTTCCTATTACATATTTTCTACCCCAAGAGATACTTTTATAATGTTAGTCAGATTTTTCTATACAAAAGGCAAAAAATCTTCAGCAACATAAACAACGCACATTCAATTTTTCAAATGTATGTGTACACTAAACCCAAATTTACTTAGTCTTAATCCAGGTAATTCTAAGTCTCTGATTAACCCAAGTAAACTAGGAGTTGCTAAAAGAGTAATAAAAACAATGTCAACTGGCCTTAATTTCAGCTGCCACTCTACCTTTTTCTCCCCAAACATCCCTATAAATTTTAACACTTCTACTTTTAACTTCATTATCTACTCTGCTGTTCTTACATGAGTTAGCTAGCTCAGATTTGCTGACTCAAATTGAGAATACTCATTTTTCTTTACTATCACAAATGTACATTAAAGGACTTTGGCTGAGCCCTTAGCTGTTCCTGCTTCCAGCTATACTGTTCTGGACTCTCTCTGACAAAGGCAGAAGATGCACCTTAGCATCACTAGGACACATCCCAGCCCAATGGGTACAAGCAACATACAGTGCTGAACTGTCACCTGGAATAGTTGAAACACAGGCAAATAGCCCATTCTCCCACGTTAGCCAAGAAGATAGTGGTGACTGGCAGAAGGGCAGAGCAGACAACTGGAAACAGTGGTTTCAAATCACTGCAGCTAAATCCACTACTCTAACTACCGACTACTCAGGGTGTCACATAATCCTCACACACGCTCTGAAGTGTGATATGTATTTATTTTCCCTGATTAAATGGTCCAATTCCCTCCAACTCATACTTTTTTCATCAGAGAGAAAATGAATTAATTAAGAAACAGTTGAAATACACACATCTGCAGAAACCAGACATTCAAAAAGAAGGCTCTGTTGTTTTAGCTCAAGGTTTCAGTTGAAGGAAAGGATCTTAATTAATGATGACCTCAATTAAATTTCTATAGTATTATGGGGAAACCTCAAGCCATATGTTAAAATCCCTTTAGTGTTAATGGGTATTACTTGTTCCCCTATCAAGGCTAAAGAAAACACTTGTGCCTCATGGTTCTCTATTGGAGGACAGAATGTACCAAAATGATTGTGGGAGAAAGGAAAGGAAAAGACAGAGATATCAGGTTAGATGCAATGGCATATGCTTTTCTGCTTTAGATATTTAAATGGGTGCCATGCAAGAAAGAGAAAAAGAGAAAGACAGAGTTTAGCAATAAATGGTCAATGTTTACGTATGTTACTAATCAGCAGAAAAGTTCATGGAAGTGAAAGAGAAACTATGCTGAAAATTCAAAGACAGTTAATTAAGTCCTTATCACCTAGTGAAGTAATTGTATGGGCTACATACAATGGAAAAGCTCACCCACCAGCTAATTGTATTCATTTCAGCAGAGTTACTCCAGGGACAGGGTTTACCCATGTTGTTAGGAGACTCACAGCCATAGTTTGCAGGAATGGACTATATGTCCAATTACTCGGTGTGGAGAACGATGAGAAATGTTATGCCACAGGATTCACATTATCCAAGATGAACGCTATATATTCTACAACTATTAAAGGAATAAAACAGCTAAATACATCTCCATTATTTTAGATTATATACACTATGTATCATATACCCAGATTCTTACCAATAATAGAATGTCCTTCCTATTATTAATTTTCTTTATACTTGAAAAAAAAAGGCCAGACCTGTTGTATTTTTCTAAATAAAGCATCTTAGAAGCTCTCCCAGGACACCAAGGAAGCTTTACTCAATTTGCTCCTCAACGCTTTTCCCATGCTAAAAACACAATTTCTCTTTCAAGCATTTCCACTCACATTTTTGTTGCGGCCCTCATTCTTGGCCAGTTGCATCTGCTACAATTTCTTAGGACTGCCTTAACTGACAAGGATTAGATAATACCATTAACCCACAGTCGAGGACACTCTATCACTTACAAGACTTTTTTTCTAAATTCAGACACCTTTGAGCTTAAGCAACACTTATCAGCTCACATGTCAACAAGAATGCAATTCATATTTTAAAAAAGGTCCACAGTGGATAGTCTCCCTGAGTACACAGAGCACAGAACAGCAGCTTACCCTGATGGGGTATGCAATCAAAACAGGAGAAGAGACAGAAAAGGAGGAAGTCAATAGGACAATACACTGCCAATATATGCCAATAGCAGAGGTTTATCCACCCCGAAGATAGGTTTCTCACCGTACCTCTGCATGGCCCCCCCTTCACCAGTCAAATCTTGTTCTTTCGCACCGTGTGGTAATACCAACAGTCCTTGATTGGCTCCACAGCAATCTCATTATTGCTGTTTGAGACATACACATTAGCCCCTTATCTTCTGGGAATCAAGAGCTCAAAAGGGTCTCAAAAGAGTAGACTTTAGTCATAGTAATTTCCCATCCTGGTTCAATGTTTCACTTGGGTTGTTATTCAGGCAAAAAAAGTAAGTTTCCAAGGCTGTTCATTAAAAAACAGGTGTTTGTTAGACAGCACTAATTCCTGGGAACAGTGTTTCTGATAAGCTCAAGAAGAGCTTACTCCAGGTGCAGTTCATTAATGCTGAGGTCTAATGAGCATTTCTCAGATCATAGTGCAGACTGGAGCTGGGAGGATGCATCACCACAATCCACCCCATGACTAAAGTCAACTTCTCTGGGCCTCTGCAGCCAAATATAAGACATATTCCATTACGATTCTTAAATGCAAACTGACATAAAATTTGCCATTTAGTGGCACACAGTTAATATTTCTTATTTTCTTTTTGGTGATAGAAATGGGACTTGTACATTTCAAAAATTCATGTTGCCTGCTATTCTTCTACTTCTTGAACACATTTTCGAAGTCCATCTGCATTCATTGTTTGGGAGGAAGAAACCTTCTAGGTTTTAGAAAATGCCTTTTCTTTTCTGCAGTGATATTCATGATACTTACATCTGATATCATTTCCTTTTCCCTCACTTGCAAGATGAGAAAAAAAATCTTGACAATTGTGCTGGTTTTGGCTGGGGCAGAGTTAACTTTCTTCACAATGGCTGGTATAGGGCTGTGTTTTGGATTTGTTCTGAACACAGGGTTGATAATACAGAGATGGTTTTGTTATTGCTGAGCAGAGCTTACATTACACAGAGGCTTTTTCTGTTTTCCATACTGCCACACTAGCAAGAAAGTTGTGGCTGCATGGGAGGTTGGGAATAGACTCAGCCAGGACAGGTGACCCAAAGGGATATTCCAAAAGGCATATTCCATACCATAAGACATCATGCTCAATATAAAAAGCTGGGGAAGAAGGAGGAAGGGGTCATTTGAAGTGATGACATTTGTCTTCCCTCCATACTGCCACACTAGCAAGAAAGTTGTGGCTGCATGGGAGGTTGGGAATAGACTCAGCCAGGACAGGTGACCCAAAGGGATATTCCAAAAGGCATATTCCATACCATAAGACATCATGCTCAATATAAAAAGCTGGGGAAGAAGGAGGAAGGGGTCATTTGAAGTGATGACATTTGTCTTCCCAAGGAACCATTACACATGATGGGCCCTGCTCTGCTGGAGATGGCTGAACAACTCCTGCCCACAGAAAGAGGTGAATTAATTTCTTATTTTGCTTTGCTTGTGTATGCAGCTTTTGCTTTCTCTATTAAACTGTCTTTATCTCAATCGAGTTTTCTGGCTTTTACCCTTCTGATTCTCAAGCAAGTGGCTGCATAGGGCTTGATTGCCAGCTGGGGTTAAACCACGACAATAGTCTACAACACAACAATTTTTAAGAGGTGTCCTCACTACTTGCCCAGTTTTGCCACCAAGAACTACCTCTTCTGAAGGTAAGATGAAATCTGAGCTATGCCAACCTCCCCAAACAATTCCCAGATTAAGGAGCTGATCCCCATCTCTGCTCTTACATGCTGATTGTCTTTCTTCTTTGATTTTCTCACAGCTGGGGGTGAAGTTCAAGCACATAGGACAAGTAGCTATCGTTCTGTAAAGGAAGATTTATTTTTTTTAAATAGCAATGTAAAACTACATGATGATTTTGCATTAAAAAAGAGAGGTTTAGACTGAAAAATTCTATCTGCCAGTTGATTTATGGTTGCCCGAGCAAACTTAACCTGACCATCTCATCTGTCTACACAATGACACCATCTTTGAAAATCAGATAATCTTTAAATAATCTTCTTTTCTGCTCTTTGTCCTTTTGTTTCTCAGGCATTCTGCATATGCTTGGGACACAAAAGGGAGCTGAATTATGCTTTGCCTGATATCATAAACATTCCTTTTCTACCTTTCACATTCTTGAATTTATAACTGTTAAGGGTAAGGATGCAAAAGAGCAAACTGTACAACCCCACAGCTTTACATGCAACCATGTCATATGAATATATTAAGCCCTGTTTTGTAGTTCTGTCTTATCAAATGTGAGTTTGATCTATCACTCTGATTGGCACACCCGACACTTCCAGAAATAATGTGTGTTACTACTTGGGAATATTGTGCCATTTTTGTGCCAACACTGTCTTAAGGTTTTGTTCCACTTTCCTGTTGTTTAAAGCCTATATAATATATGTGTGCATATGTAAAGACAAATAATTTCTAATCTCCCTTCATTTTAGGTTAATGCATCTCTTCATCCTCATTACTTATGGTGTGTTCTCCATTTTGTCCTAGAAGTCTTTTCCTCACATGTCCCAGACTTAATCCATCTTTCCTGAATACAAATAAGTCTGTTTTATTCTCCATGCTGAAAGTAGTATTTATGTACATACAAAAAGATAGCCAAGAGATAGCAAAAGGATTAGAAAGTTATACCAACACTATATTGTCATCCCCTATAATACTGATCACTGCTTTCTGAACAGTTAATGAGCTTCCTTCAACTCCCAACAAGAAGCTGAACAAATTATTAATCATAGATCAAAATTTTAAAATCTCTTGACAATATTTAGAAAGGAGAAAAGTAAGAGCCAATGTATTTTCAAAGAACTTTGTATAGTTTTGATATCATGAACAGCTGAAAAATGGGAGTCAGTGGAGCATTAGGTCTCAAATTGCTACAGTTTAATAAAAGTTCTTGTTTTGTTCATGCAATATGTGATCATCATAGTGTGTTCACAAAAAATATGCAAAGAACATGTAGAGATTGCCTGCCTCTTAGTTATATAATTTACATCAGCAAATGGACCAAACATTACAATGGTAAGTATGGTACACAAGCTCTGGTTTCAAATAGAACAGCTGCTATAAAGTAATCAACTCAAGAACATAAAGATGGATATTTGCTAATAGACTCTCCAATAATCATTAAAAGAGAGAATGGATCCATTCCTACAGTAAATGAAAATTAAATCCTTTCTGAAATCAAAAGTATTCATGGGTTTTTTTCACAGAATGTTTTGGAATAAAGATTGAAATTTAGATTTCTGAATTATATGAATTCTAAAGCAGAAGTCCTAAAGGCAAGCAAAAGCTGAAGAGAGCAGTATAATATATGCTGATGACTAAACTATGCAACTGTTTCTCTGAAACATCCTTCAGCTACAAACACATGTTATTTACAAAGCAGGATGAAATATATTTTCTACATTCTACCTTAAGATAAGTAGCAAAAATTAAAGACATTATGAAGCAACGACTTTCACTACCAGCAATTACTCAGAATCAAGTTCCACTCCAGCAGAACAGCTTCATGATAGGTCTATATAATTGTG
Organism: Acanthisitta chloris; assembly: GCF_000695815.1. Lineage (NCBI taxonomy): Eukaryota > Metazoa > Chordata > Aves > Passeriformes > Acanthisittidae > Acanthisitta > Acanthisitta chloris. The sequence continues at coordinate 19,932 of NW_008674349.1, forward strand.
TTATTCTGATCACTTCCATGGGGAACACATGATGTATCAACATTTATCTATTCTCTAAACTTTTGGAACTGAACAGGACAAGGTCTCCCAGAAACCCTGCAGTTACATTAATATTTAGTTCCTTCTGCACATAGTTCTTGTAGTACATTTGAGATTAAAGAACTCATAGGTGTTGAGGTAACTTTGCCATCTGACCATCCAGGAGCCACTCTGGCAGTCACACTCAAAACACCTGAGCTAGGACTGAGGCCCCTTTGCAGCTGCACACGCCACACTAACACAGTCAGACCAGGTTTCCCATACCAAAGTCTCAGATATTCAGATCCTTAAAATAACTTAATCGCGGTGCAATAACTAAATAACAAAATAACAGATCAATCTGGGTGCCTTGAGGAAGGACCCCTAACAAAGGAACCCCTGGGCTTTTATACCCTTACAGTCTAAGCGTGGAATAGTCTGGGGGTCTCGGTCCCTGCTGTGTCTCACCTGGCTGTTGCCACAGGTTCCCAGGCCCTTTGTTGTGCAAAAGATTTGGCAGTTCACAGCCTCTTGCCTGAGGGTCTTGCCACCCTGAGCTCTACCTGCAGCTCACACTGCAGCTGCACATTGAGCTACCTGCACTGAAAGTATTCCTCAACAATGGGGCAGTGACTAAGGGGTCATACTCTAACTGGAGGACAGTGACAAGTGGAGGACCACAGGGACCTAGTCTGGGATGTGTCATGTTTAGTGTCTTTATCAGTGAGCTGGAGAAGGTGCTGGAGTATAGTGACATCAAGTTTAGAGATGACACTACAATGAGGGGCAGTCAATACACTTGGATGCAATTCTGTGCAATGTGTTCTGGGATGATCCTGCTTGAGCATGGAAGCTGGACCAGATAACCCACTGTGGACCATTCCAACCTTGCCCCTTCTCTGATTTTGTGAAAGTCAAGGCTACCATTCAGTGAGACACACATAGACCCACAAGGTCTATTCCAAAAGAACAGATGAAAAATCTCCACCTAGAAAAAAAACAGACCTCTTTAAGCCTTCTGACTGAAAAGCAGTGCTTCAGAAAAGGCCCTGGGGGTCCTGGCACACAGTGAATTTGACATGACTCCATGGTGTGCCCTGGCAGCAAAAGATGATAACAACATCGTATTACTTTACTCCTGTTGCATTACTGACTATTGAACACAGGGTAATAGTCTACTAAGCGCTCATTAGATGTCATTATGTACTGTATCTTGTTTTGGATTCTCCTGTGCAAGAAAGACATTGATAAACTAGGGGAAGTTTAGCACAGAGCCTGGGAGAAGAGAATGCAGCACTGGAGATTATGCAGCCTGGAGAAGAGATGGCTTTTGGGGAGACCTACCTGCAGCCCACCACCAATCACAGGGAGATTATCAAGAAGATGGAGCCAGGTTGTTCACAGTGGTGCATGGATGGAAGATGAGAGACAATGATTATAAAGTGAAAAGAGGTTCAGACTGGAGATAAAAAAGAATAATTTTCACCATGAGGACAGTCAAGCAATGGGGCAGATTGCCCAGACAGGCTGTGCAGTCTATATAGAATCATGAATCGTAGAATGGTTTGGGTTAGAAGGGACCCTAAGGATCATCTAGTTCCATGCCATGGCCAGGAACACCTTCCACTAGATCAGGTTGCTCAGAGCTCGAGTCAACCTGGTCTTGAACACTTCCAGGGATGGGACATCCACAACTTCTTTGGGCAATGTGTTCCAGCACATCACCATACTCACAGTAAAGACTTTCTTCCTAATAACTAAGTTAAGCCTACTCTCTTTCAGTTTGAAGGCATTGTCCCTTGTCCTGTCACTATATGCTCTTGTAAAAGGTTCCTCTCCATCTTTCTTGTAGGTTCCCTTCAGGTACTGGAAGGCCACAATTAGGTCACCCCAAAGCCTTCTCTTTTCCAGGCTTAACAAACCCAATTCTTTTAGCCTTTCCTTACAGGAGAGGTGCTACATCCCTCTAATCAACATGGTGGCCCTCCTTTGGACTCGCTCCAATAGGTCCTTGGAGATTTTCAAGACCTGAATGGCTATAGCACTAATCAGCCTGGTCTGGTCTCATATGAGGCCCTGTTTGGATCAGACCTGAAGCCTCTTCCAATCTGGAGTATTCTGTGACCCTATCATCTTTTGAAAACCTCTTCTTCCTGGAACTTTCTACAAAGATAGGTGAAAGGAGATGTGTACATCACTTTGCCTCTTCTTTTATAAACCTTTTTTTGTCTGTCTTGTCCTATCACTAATTTTAAAAGACAAGATCTTCATCTACAGATTAGAACAATTAAGAAGAGAAGAGACACTGCAAAAGTAACCAGATCTCTGTCTGATCTTGACTTGGAACTAGGGGTGGCATCTTTACAAATAATTGAAATCAGCTAAAGAACGTTGTCTGTCTCTGAGACTAAGCACTGTGGTCTGGCTCACAGACACATACTTCTCTTCCAAGACGGAGTGGCTGCATCCAAATATTCTACTAAAAAAAAATCTACTGTCCCATATTGCATTCATGCATCATCTAGAAGAATGCTAAATGACATGGCCAAAACACATGCCAGGAATTTTGTTAACAACTAAGCAGGGCCTTAGACCAGTACTTAAGCTGGTGCCACAGCCCCATTCTATTTACTCAACTCATCTCTCCAATAGCATCATTCACATATTCATCCATATAGAGTGCAATGGATTCAGCAATGAAGAAGGGCAAGTGAAGCTCATGTAAAAAAAAAAAAGATAGAGAGAGAGAGAAGGAAGTGGTGAATACAGTCTTAGAGGATTATCATGTCAGCATCACATTTTCTGTTCACTGACAGCTTTTAATAGTTTCATAGCACTATGGGAGTTATTACTAAAGAGTGGTTCATTCAGTTCAGTTCACTGTCATGACATATAGATTTCTTCCTAAATTTGCACCTCTGGAATACTGCCACAGTCTATTTACCTCCCCTGTTACACTCTACATCATGACCAGTGACATAATCTCAGAAATTTTTCCATCATATGTCCATCAGTACTCAGTTGCCACTAGACCAATAATCCTGTATCTTGTATATCCTGCATTATGTGTGTCTTTCTTTATATAACTCCGTATACTCTAGCAGCAGTCAGGCAGTTTAACAGATCCTTTAACACCAAGGGTGCAAAACTATTATCTGTGTCCATTCATTTTACCTTAATGGGGTGCCAATGAAAATACCACATGCAACTGGAATCAAAGAACTTTGTCCAGGTCCTGAGGATCTCTTAAAGCAAATACAATTGACAGGAATTTTCAACAGTATAATGTTTAACAAATACTTTAACCTCAGCAGCTAACCTTTCAAACTCCATGACAGGTGGTTTTTTAGGCAAACCTGGTGTGCTGGTATAGCAGAAACAGGAAAGGTGAGGTGCTGTTAGGGAAGGCATGATTTTATGCTGCTTTTCTGAGAGGTCACACTGGAATGCCTTTGAAATGGAGACAGAGAATCTATAAAAGCACAAGGAAAAGAATAAGATGCACTGGATACCGAATTACTGAGGAAGGGTTCAGCTGTGACACATCCACACAGCAAGTGCTCTGGTGGCTCAGAAGAACAAGGGACCTTACTGGTGGTGGAATCATGGTTGCTAGATGTATCAGAATCACCTGCTGAAAACCTCTACCAACCATTTCATGGCACTATGTCATGCTTAGAGGATCTTGGTTCACCAGAAAACATTAAGGGGAAATGAACAGCTAAGAAAAGAGCTGTCCCAACTCACTAATGTGCTGGTAAAGAGAACTGCCTGAAGGCTCAGAATGGTCTAAGTATACATCCTCATTTTGCTAGAGAATATATGGAAGTGTCATTATAATTCCCAAAATATTATTATTCACATATTAATTTACCAGAGATTTTCCTTTAACAGATGTTCACAGAATCACAGAATCAATTGGATTGGAAAAGACCTCTTAGATCATCTACTCCAACCTACCACCACCATGTCAACTAGACCATGGCACTAAATGCCACGTCCAGACTTTTCTTAAACACCTCCAGGGATGGCAACTCCACCACTTCCCTAGGCAGTCCATTCCAATGTCTAATCTATCTTTCTGTGAAGAAATTCCTCCTAATGTCTAACCTAAACCTCCCCTGGCATAGCTTGAGACTATGTCCTCTTGTCCTGTCACTAATTGCCTGGGAGAGGCCAACCTCCACCTGGCTACAGCCTCTTTTCAGGCAGCTGTAGGCAGTGAATGTTCATTATGAAGGTGTGATACAGTTCAGTACTGAACAAGAGACCTTTGCAAAACCACTACAACATTGTAGGCCTAGAAGCTTACATGCTCATATGTCATGGCACTAAGTAATGTGCTGCACACAGCCTGTCCTGGTAAATCACTGTAGTCTCTTATTCCAGTATCAACAGGTTTATGGGTTCTACTTAGTGCTCCTGCTAGAGAACAGAGTAAACTTTTTGCTAAGTCTCCACATTTCAAAAGAATGGAGTATTTCATGGGCCAAGTCCATATAATTCTCTGGACCTTTTGTTTTGACTGAAAGAGTAATGACTGATGGACTATGGACACAGTCTATTTGATTTGGGCAGAACCATCAGAGCAATGACTCTACTGCATTTTATAAGCAGAGAATTATAACAATACCCTATTCCAACAGAACACATCCAGCATGACTGTAACTATGCCAAATAAGCTCTGCTTTGAATCATAACACAAGCCCCACATGTCTGTGAAATTAACTCACTTCTGTTGTTGTAACAACATTTACACTAGCAGTTCCAGTTGGCCGAAGAGATTACGCAGAGTCTTAGCTGACATGGTTATGTCAGTAGATGTATTTACTCAAGATATATTCTGTGATGCACAGACTCTTATCTAGAAAAAGAAGAAAAATGAGAGCGCAATGTCGGATAATCCAAACAAGAAGACAATGAAGAACACAAGAAGTTAGAGAATAAATTGCCTAACACAGCCAATCAAGTAATGTTCACTGAGGGTCCAGTTCTGCAGGGTGTTGGACTCTTCTTCGGATAGCTTAGTCTTAAATCACCTTGAGTTATGGGATTCATGGGATCCAACACCTCTAAGTATTAAACCTACATATTCAGAATTCTTATCTTAGATGAAATTATACCATTATCATTACATTTATTTTCCTGTCTAACTTGCCACGAATTTTGCTTCAATAAACACCTGAGTAAGTGTTTTGGAGAAGGAAGTCATGAATACTGACTGAGCTATCAGACTGTGAAATCTGTTCTAAAAGCATGAATTCAAAGCTGTTCATTTACTGGTTCTGATATAAATAATAATCAGATTAAGCACTGCAGTACATGATAGATCAAAACAATATAATTACACGCTATCAAAATAGTCACAGCCTTCCAAAGCTGCCTTCTAAATTGGAATATGGAAGTTGAAAGAATGAATAAATGTAAATGGGTTTAGTCATTGTGCAGTGCTCCAATCCAAAGAGGAGCTCTGTACTTATAAGGGAATTGGCCTTGGTGATAAAGATTTACAATAGCCACGAATTTATTTTCATATATGAGGAGGGATCAGTACAGCTGAAACCAAGTATTTATGTCAGGATAAAAATGGTGCAGAAGCCAAAAGCCTCCCAGATGGAAAAGGAAAGGCCAAAACTAAGGAAAACCATCCTTAGTATTAAAAGGAGAGTGAGAAAATGTCCTATGCCTTCGATGCCTTTGGGATTCCTACACTTCACAGCTAGTTGGACAGGTATGTCTTACAATGAAAGAAAGTATAGAGGAGAAAAACATGCTGACTGTACCACCTTGATGAACAAAATATATGAAGATTTCTATTGTGTCGTGGTTTAACACCAGCCAGAAGCCAAGAACCAGGCAGCCACTTACTCACTCCCCCACCCATGGGATGGGGGAGAGAATCAGAAGGGTAAAAGCTACAAAAACTTATGGGTTGAGATAAAGACAGTTTAATAGAGAAAGCAAAAGCTGCTCACACAAGCATAGCAAAACAAGGAATTAATTCACTGCTTCCCACAGACAGGAGGTGTTCAGCCATCTCCAGGAGAGCAGGGCCCATCACGCGTAACGGTTCCTTGGGAAGACAAACACCATCACTCCAGATGTCCCCCCTTCCTCCTTCTTCCTCCCACCTTATATACTGAGCATGATGTCGTATGGTATGGAATATCCCTTTGGTCAGTTTGGGTCACCTGTCCCAGCTGTGTCTCCTCCCAATCTCCCATGCATCCCCAACTCCCTTGCCAGAGTGGCGGTATGGAAAGCAGCAAAAGCCTTGACTCTGTGTGAGCTCTGCTCAGCAATAACAAAAACCATCTCTGCATTATCAACTCTGTGTTCTGCACAAAACCCAAACATAGCCCCATACTAACCTCTGTGAAGAAAGTTAACTCTACTTCAGCTGAAACAAGAACAACTGGAATGAACTCTACCCTGTATGAATATAACAATAGCTCTATAAATGTCCATGAAACAACGATTTAAAGGAAAAAAAAGAGGGAAATGTCATGTTTGCAATTCCTAAATAATACACAAAACAGATTAATTTGGTTTCATGTCTCTTCAGTTTTCACAAGTCTTTTTACCTTTCCATTTCCCCTTGTTTGTCCATAACCTAGAGAATCTCGATTGAAGCGATTATTTGAAGGAGATGTCTTCAGCTTCATTAGATGGACGGAAGGTAGGAAGTATTTATTGGAAATGGATCACATCATCCTCATATGAAAGCTTTGTTTGGTAAGATGACTTTCTTTGATAAGTCAATTCATATCCCATCAGAGATTGTGTAGAGCTACCAATTAATTAATAATTAAGCAGGAAGTCAAATGTCTGCCAAGTCCAGAGAGGAAATTATTAATTAGATTACATAGTCATTAAATTGTCAGGAAAACAATGATTAATAGAATAATTAAGGAAGACAGGAACTGAAATTATGAAAATTTACAATATATAGGATCAGAAGATTACAACAGAATTCTCAGAGTATCACTCCTAATTTCATAATTTCACTAATGTATTTGGTACAAAAAGGGATGATAGAGAAATGTGCCAATGAAATTTGGTGAAGTGTTTGGAAACTTTGCCTATGTAAAAAGACAAAAGAATGGCATAAAGGAAGAACTGAACACTAGAGCAGGAAATATGGGATTAAATATAACATGAAAACATGCAACATTATACAGTTCAGGGCAAATAAGAACCATTATTTATTCAAAGCTGGTACATCATATATTTGAAACTACATAAGAAGAAAAAAGACCTGAGTATAATATATAATCATTGGAGGACTGTGAGACAGAGGCATTATTTGGATATGATGACAGATATATGTGGAATATGTGAGAGAGGCATTTTCAACAGAGAACTAGGAAAAAAATGGAAAGCTGCACTAATGTATCAGGATAAATGACAGTCTACCATCCATGGTCAAACCACTAATCAGACTCAGAAGCAGCAGCAGAAAGATCAGGGTAAGACAGAGGGTTTTACCACTAAGCACTGAGCTGACAGGACAACTTCCTAAGGCAGGAAGTAGAATTAAACAAAATGTCTTCAAATCAGATGCAATTAGATTATATTATTGTTACAGTGACAGAGGACTGGATTCAATGACTTGGAGATGCAAACCATTCCCGTGTTCCTAACCACTCTTGCAACAGCATTATCTATTATTAAAGTTCAAGAATAAAAATCTACTAAAATATCTGTGTTGACCTGTAGTGAAATATTCCAGTGCTTGCCACCACAGGGGCTTGTGTGGTTGGAGACTGGATTGAAATACAGAGCTACTGACCTGAGAAAAGGGAAGAGGAATTATTAGAACAGTGTTTTATATTCCTGTATATCTGCTGAGATAAAGGGGATTGAATTTTATTGATTAGCTGACTATAGGCTGTCAAACATATCTCCTGAGAAGCTCATCTGCTATGCTATTCTTTTGCTCATCTGCGTCAAGATTCAAAACACAAAGTCACCAATTCATATGACAAAATAAAACAGCAGATCTCCAGTATGTATTGAATATTCTGGTGATTACAATGCACATTCAGCATTGAACTCTTGAGGTTAGCTGGTAGAACAGCAGGGAATGTCTGATAGAATCAGAAAGCTGTGGATCTATTTTTGGTTTTCCTGGCAAGAATTTTAGAGCCAAATACATTGGTAAGTCACATTTCTCTCTTCTCTGGGCTTGATTTTATGTATATCAAGTCTATAGTGATAATGCATCCTTTGCAAGAGCCAGCCTTGCAAATGAACAGAATAATATTAGTTTTCAAAATTATTTCAGGGAAAATATTGTTAATCAGATTTTTTCAAGCTGCTGTTTGATTACAAATGTCAATATTGCTGTAATTTGCTTAAAGTTTCCCAGCACCTGGAACTCCAGTTTGAATGTCCAGAGGAGTCTATCTGGAGAAGTAATGGCAGACCACAGGGCATGGGATGTCTAAGTAAACAACTTAACCCACCTTTAATCAATTTGCATTTGTATATAGAGGTCAGTTTCTATCTAACCCGAAGCTTTCATTTCAGAGTTTAAACTCTGTCACTCATGGACTATTAGGCCAGTGACCTAGACCACAGGTCTGACTTTCCAGGTTGCCATGGAAGACAGATTGAGATTCTGAAACACACCATCTTAATAGAGCATGTTGTAATACAAAAAGCAAGTCTGAATGTCTGAGCATCTGTGTAGAGAGTTAGGTGTTGGCTATCAGAAAGACATTTGTGGCCAAGAAATCCTTAAATGAATTGTGGGAGGAAAAGTGTACTTTTAGTTTAAATGCTAAATCCCAAAGTTTTATGAGTGACAAATTTTTATCTTTTATTTCAGTTTTGTCAAACATCTATCAGGTGATGAATATAGGTAATGAACAAGTTTGTTAAAAATATTGTCCTTATCTGAATAACCCTTTTTACTATGCTTAATTTTACAACATTTCCAGGTTTGTTTGTTCAGATCTGGGCAAGAATTTTTGAATGCTTTTCATTATAAGTCCCTGCAGGACTAAGAAATGAATGTGTTTGAGTTTGATATTTTTTACCCAGGGCCCTTCTGGGGACAATTATGGAATATTTGGATCTGACCTAGGATGTTTCTCTAGTGAAATCTACTAGGGTACATAATGACTAGAGATTTTTAAATGCCTTCAATCTAAACAGACAACCTCAGCACTGATAACCTCTCTGTCTCACATGAAGGGAGACAATTTTTCAATTTTGTATTTACCAGTTTGTCAAATCATTTCTATGTGATTAAAATCACTAAGAAAACAATGATAATACAATTATGGCCTAATTGCAATCAAATTTCATGTTGGAAGAGACATTTGCTTCACTACACACAAATAAAATAATTCTAGGATCAGTTGTGGGGTTTTTTGCTATACTGCTCGCCACAAAATTCTTTTTCCAAAACACACAAGACTCCAGTGCATGCTCTAAGTCTTCCCAATTTCCTCTTCCCATTCTGATTAATATTATTCTATTTGTTGGGCAGAAAATGAGTGAAGAGTGAATATGAAGGAAGATTACAAGTCTATGAAAATTGTGAAGAAAGTGAACAAAGAACAACTTTTCACTATTCAGCATAAATCAAGCTACAGAACATTCAAGGACAAACAAATAAATGGAAATATGTTAACATCACCCATCACCCCACTTCATAGTGACCCTCATTGCCACAGAACTCTGTGGAAGATGAATATTGACATGTAGTATAAAAAAGGAAGGGCAACATTATGAATAAGATGTCTACTGGTGGCTGCTCAAAGGTACAGTGTGTCTGCCATCTCTCCCTGCTTGCCAGACATTGTTAGGCCAGAGGAAAAGCCAACTCACACTTGTCTTGTTCCTCATATTTTTCTCCTAAACATCCACAACTCACCACAACTAGGGATAAGACACTAGGCTTTGAGAGCTCTTAGAGATGTGCGTGCACAAGTTACTTTTCTTTTTACAAAATAGACGTTAGGCTAAATTTTAAAAATGGAAATGTCAGAATTTATTTTCATACCTTGGCATAACTAGTTTGTAGGAATTGGAAACTAATTCAATAAAAATTTTGAAAACATTTTTACTGGCAGGAAATCACCAGTCCAGGAACTACTTTAGGGAGACAATTCTCATGTCCAACTATTTATGTATTAAAAACAAATGTTCTCTGGTATCAAAAGCATTTCATTACACAGCTCATGCACCTTATCTAGAGGTAATTTCTAATAGATTCCCACTTGCTTTGCAAACATAAGTTTCTAGGCACTCGCTTACCCCAGTAGGAATTTTGTAAGTGAACTAAAGCAGTTCAAAACCTCATTTTTCTACCACTTAGCAACCCAGCCAACTGATACAGATTGTGAAGTTTAATGCAGACTGTTTACAATGTCTTGTATATCTTTTCACATTTGTGCAAAATGTATCAATATCTCTTTTCTAAGGAAAACATTTAGTTTAAGATCCAAAGATGATAAACTATTTCTTTCCTCAATAAGTTATGCACAAGGAAAAAATTAAGAACTGGTATAATGTAGCATTTAGTACTCATCTCTGGTACTTCCAAAAATAACTGGCTACTTCAGCAGTCAAGTGCATATTATTTCCAAAATTATGTATGTATAATCTAGTATTAATAAATGTAAAATGCTGAAGAATGAATTATGCATGCCTTGCTGCAGTTTTGCTATGATTTGAAAGGCCAGTACAAAGCTCCAGAAGTTTCTTGGGAAATTGAGCACCACAATATTTTTCATGCTTTTCTTCAGCACAGGACTTTGACCAAGCACACTGAAAGGAAAGCAAACTAAGCTCTCTTCACACAAAAGTAGTAGTTGAGAGACGGAGACTAGCACAAACTACTGCCTTTCAGAAGTTAATTTAACACCTCAAAATGCATCCTTTGCAGGATCCAGTATCTTTTTTCACACAAAGAAATAACTTCCTGTCTAATGCTAACTCAAAATTGAGAGTCACTGGGATTAAACAGTTCATGAGGTCAAAACAAACTGGTTTTAGAACAGCCTCAGAAACTGAGAGCAGAAAGGATTTTGTGATTCTGACCCAAACATTAACAGAAATGTTTCTATCAGTAATCATATGGCAATATTTTATACCTGCACTTATGCTGTTCAAATAGGAATTTGTAATTCCACAGTCAAAAAGGCTGTATTTTTCCTAAGGGTTAACTGACCTATCACTGGAAATCTATATTGCAGAGTGCATCTGGAAATTCTCAGTGCCCAACCATTCCTATTAGAGCTAGTGTTTTAGAAGCTGTTTGACAATCAAGACTGATGATTGAAGTACATAAACCTGGATTAAGGAGAATGCCTTTGACCCATAGTGGGAGGTTATCTTTGCCATCAGAAAACTGAAAACATTTTTTGTCTCTTCTTTTTACTTGACAACTAAACTTGAATTCTGTCTGACACTTACAGTGCATTATTACTTCAGGGTTCATCTTGCAATTGATATACTCACAGCTGATGCTGCTGATTACAAAAAGAGTCTAATCCAAAAAGTTTGGCTCTGCATGTGAACTCAATGTTTTAAAGAGACATCTTGGATCAGATTTATGCAGGCAGGCAATCCCAACAGCACATCTATGTCATGAAATGGAGTGCAGCACAGTGATCCCTGTACAAGCAGAGATCCAAGACAGCAGTTCATGAAGAAGGGAAGAGCACAGCACAGAAGTATCTCAAAGAGCAGTTTTTTGCATTATGGGCTTTGCATGCTGCCAGAAGCAGAGTAAACATACCAGGCCACTCAGCACTTTTCTGTCCAGAATTAGTAACAGCCAGTTTGCATTCACAAATGAAACAAAACATGATTGAAGTCAAACAGAAAATTGGAGTTCAAGTGTCTCTAGCCAGTGTTATACCCTCACATTTCTAAACCACTCTTGCTACTGTCTGGTGCTTTTAAAGCTCCTTTCCCACAAAAAAATAAGCTGTTAAGTGCCACAGAACAAACGAACAGCCTAGAGGTCCCCATACAATGTTTAACTAGACTAGAAACAGCTACCTCATTTTAAAAAAAAGTCTGAACTTGTCAGCATGCTCCAAGCACATTTAGGACATGATATGTATCAGCCTCACCAAAAAAAGTATGGAATTGAGACACTGTTAGGGAAGAAAAGGGGTACCACCTGCACAAACCACATCCAGAAGCTAGAGAAATGAATGGTGAACTAAAAGAGATACTGCACACATGGAAGCAACAAATATTGTGTCTCTAGGCCATGGTCTACTGAAAAAGCAGATATGTTTTAGAAGATTAACTTCAAGAGTGGCAACCTTGTCTAGGGTTCCCACCTGTAAGAAGGTGCCCAACTCTGATTAGTCAGAGAATCAGATGAATAACATATTTTGGGTTACCAGTTTTTGAAAATCTCCCCTTCTCCTTTTGGTGTCACTCTGTGGTATCTAGCTCTTCCTGTGTACTGTATGAGGACTCCACGTGTTTAATTCACAGCCATGGATTTGGTGGCTCAGGGGCAATACCTGCTCCACACAGTGAAGATGATCCACTGATCCCAGAGTGGTCTCCAAAGAGCCTGGCGTGTCTTAGAGGGCAGGGAAGCACAGCAAAATCTTTTCCCAGATCCCAGAAAGAGCAGCCACAACAGTAGTGAGTTAATATTATCCAAGCTAACAAATCCTGCCCTTTGTCACATATCATAAGCTCAAATGCACCATGAGGCTGCTACAGCTGAACAGTGTCCAGATTCCCTACTGCTGGTGACATCTATGCCATGTACTTCAGCACTTCACATTACACCAAGTTGCCCAATGCAACTGGTCATATTTGGAGATGTTTGGTTTCCCTGTTCTCCTTCACAGCAACTCAATAAAAGTCAGTGAACTATGAGACAGACAGAAAAAGAAGCTGTAGAGCAAAAACAAGGAGGTGGAGAAAATAAAGGAGAGTATTATCTTAAATGGGCTTTGTCGTCAAAGAAAATAGGGGGTTTAACATCAGCATAAGCACAGGAAGCCTTCACACTGGCCACAGAGGATCTTCAGACTGTGCCTGAATAGCCTTGAAGTCAGGCTCTAGGCACATCTCAACATTCAAGTCTGCAGTTAATTTCTATATCAATGTATCTAAAAAATAAAAATTATGTGGGAAAACCTCCACCACCTCCATGTCAATTTTAATGAAATGCAGATTGGCACAGTTATCACATAAAACCATAAACAGGGGAAAATTATGTATAAACAGCACAAATAAAGGTTGATTGAAGTGTTAAAGATCAGGACTGGTAATATGTAATTAGCAATGATTGAATCACTTAAGACTAACTGTTGGTGCATAGAGTGTCAAAGGAATGGGCTGTAATTTTGTAGTTTATTGGCATTTATGTGATAAAATAGTTCCCTGAATTTCAGTTTTGATTGAGAGTTTTTACCTGTAGTTACTGCTTGCACAATAATGCTGTTCATTTCAAGCATTGTGTTTGGTCCAATCCCTGAAAATAGCAGCTCTCCTTTCAGGAAATGAAACCAAGAGCTCACTTTAAAATGGATCTTTTGGGGTCCTTGAAATTTATCTAGCATCTAATTATGTAAAAATAACCATTAATTATGGGGAGGGAAAACCACAGTTTTAGATGAACTTTTAGCATTTATAATGTTATGGACCTTCCCTTAGTAAAGCTACAATATTTAGTGGTTTTCTTTAGTTAAACATGTTTAATTTTCTAGTTTGTGTGACTGTGTAACCTAAGCAAGTTAAAGCAAGTTAAAAAATGAAATGTCAAAGATCTCTGGGATTTTTGTTTGTTTTAATAAATATAGCTTAAATATTCTTTATATCTTTACTTCCTAAGTACAATTTCAGCTCCTGATAAAACTAGATAAACATTTGTAGTTAATAAAAAGGAAAAGCAACATCTGAAAAGTAAAGAGAAATTGGAATTAAGGTGATGGTTTTACATAGCAACTCAGTATTAGGAGTACTGCTTTCTTGCTTTTTATTTTTAATTCCCAGTGTAAAACATTCAATATGTAAAAATCAGGTGGCTTGAGCATCACAAGTGGTTTTCCCAAAATCTGCAAAAAAATACTTTGTCTTATTAATCTCAAGTGATAGCCATAATCAAAATTGAATACAAACAAAGAATAAAAGCTCTAATAGGGGAAGTGAAATGTAAGCATGCAGCAGAAATCAGTAGAGAATTTTTGACAAGCAGGTAATATTTTCTTATGTGCATAAAAAATATTTACCTGAAAAAAATGTTTCTTCTATCTCAAATTTTTCATCATGTTTTTATTTTAAAGCTTTCAATGTAAACTGCTAAAGAGGATATTTATCTTATAATATTATTGTATATACTCTTTTTTTGCTATGTGATCAGATCCAAGCCAAAAAAAGTTGCACTGTACACGTTTCACATTCAACATACATTAACAGTCATTACCATATATATCATATACAGAGGAATAGCTACATTCTCTGTCTGAAGTGCTGAGAGAAGATGGACCATTTATACACCTGAAAAGTCACAATCTATTTCCACTGTAGATCATTGAAGGAAGTGGCCAATTCATGTAATCAGACCAGATAAACTTGTTAGTTGATTGTTTTTTTCTGGTACTCCTATAAACACTGAAATACTATTTTAGCATCCATTAAGACTGAAAAGGGAAAATCCGACTTTTTGGTCACATTCATAGTAAGAATACTGCAGAATTTAATTTACAGTCTAAAAAGAACCTCAGAAACCCTAAAGAATAAAATACATTTTTCTCAAAAAAAAAAAAAAATCACCTTAGATTCTGAAGAACAGTCATGGTATATGGGAGAAATCCATATTTCCCTTAGCAAGGAAGACAGTCTTCCAGCACTGGTCTCATGAAGCTCCAGTTGGACCCACAGAACTTCCTCACCTGAAGAAGAGACTTACAGCTCTGAAGTATAATATGGGATATTTAACAGCTGAAGAGTTTTAGGCTTTCATCTCATATATTTAATTACAGAGCTTCCTTTCCATGAAAGTGTCCTGTTGGTACATTTTTATATTCAGAGCATTTTCTTTCCTCTTTTTCATATTCAGTGTAAATGTGTGGAAGAAATTCTTGAAATTAAGAAAGAACAGTACCAGAAATGCCTGTTTTCCCTTCAGATAGAAGGAATGTAACAATTTTAATTGCATTTTTTTCTGCTTAAATTACATTTATGGCTCAAATTCAAAGTGTGTATCTATTAAGGGAATGTAGGTTTAGCCATATTCACAGTATGCTTCCTGGCACACCCCCCTTCCAGCTCTTCCAGATGCTTTTTCACAGCTGACAAGCAGTCTGCATATGGGGGCTCCTCATGGTCTAGATGGGCCAGGAGGATCAGACCTGAGGCTTCACTGACTTCAAGAAAAACAAATCTGGCTCCAAAAAGTGCCTCTGAGAGGTGAGGTGTATCTTTCTTGTTGGTCCCTCAAAACAAACTGTTTTGAAGAATCATGTCCAACACAGAGAGGAACTCCTTAATTACAAGACTAGTACTTCTCATATTTACTCTTAGAAAATACCTCCTCAGTGAGTTTTTGTCCTCTTCATCCTTGTCCTCTTCACACACGCTTTTCCAGCACACTATTCCTCCTTATCCAAAGTTCCTTTTTCCAAATAACTACACAAATCTGAGCAGTTGTCAATACTGGTTTATGTCCATAGATACTTATTCTAAATGACTCCATTCACAGTTATGTCCATAATTTAGTAAGATAATTAACCCCACTTCATAGGAAAGTTATTAGCAAGAGATTGTATGGTTTTGGCTCAAAGGCCAACAGTGAAAAGCAATGCCATTCTTCTGCCATTTTTGATGCTATTTTAAAGCATATACATAAAGCCTCTTACAGATCCATATTCAAGGTTGCTGTATAGTTACTAGAATGTACTTTTTTTCTTGCCTGAAATTCCCAGAGTCTTAAATATGCAGTTATTCCTTGGATCTTGGAATTGGATTTTACTGTTCACTACTATTCACTGTTTATGTAAATGTCTTTCCAACATATTGTGCATCCTTATATTTTATCTCCTTCAGACTGCAAGGCGTCTGCTAGGTCTATTAAAAATAAAAAAGAAGGGAGATAAAGTCAATTTTTTTTCTTCAGTATGCACGGCGTCTCAGAAAATGAATTGTAGAACTGCACATTATGAGATGTGCAGGTAATGATGTATTCCCCTTGCCAAACTCTTCACAGATAATAAAACTTACATGCTTATTGCAGACACACTAATTATGTACAGTTATGGGCACAAGAAAAAATTTGAATGCCTTCCTGAGCTGCAGATTAATCTGTGTTGAATTCTGCCTTTGGCAAGGTATTTGTGAATTTTATTTTATTTTTATTTTTATTTTATTTTCATTTTCTTAGCAGCAAATTAGAAATCTTTTTGAAAACTATTAAATTTGAAATACAGCCAGTTAAGCTGATGAATAAAATTGATAGTGGAGTTTTTCCATCTTCTGTTCCTGACTGAAAGGAAGGAAATTATTTCTTTGGCTCACATAACATGAGCTCAGTGTTTCATATAGCAAAAGGATCTAGAGATGACAGACAAGACCAGGGCTGTGCCAGCTGCTGCAAAAACATATGTAACTACAGTTCCTTTTCAACAGCTCAATAAAAAGTGACTTTGTATATACTATTTCCTTTACTATTAATAGCAAAGTAACATCCAGCAGGATAAAAAGCCGTAGTCCTAGATGAGTATAGGCCCCTGCCAAGCTGAAATAAGCCCTAAGAATTGTAGGCACATGGTCATAGGTTGTGAAAGAACTCCTGCCTGGCTTCAGCATTGCAGAAGAGACATTCTATTACTGATTCCTCCAGGCAAAAGTCTGGGTTTCCAGGCTTCCACTCTGTTGCATCAGATTTATTCAGCTAACAAAAGAAATGTGTTTCTAATTTGGCCTAGATCTGGTGTATAGCATGTCACTGACCAAGAAGATAATCAGTTATAATCTGCAGAAAAATCTTTTTCAAGCTGTAAAAAAGTTCACAAAACAGATCAAACTGCTAGGAATTCCCCTACTTTTTAAAAAGAAAGAACTCTGCTGTGCATGTCAAAAATGCACAGCTTAATTAGGAGAAAAAATGCCATGCACCTTTAGTTCAAGGGAATGTCCTCTGTGAGCCTACCTATTAGTAACTGTAGCTAAAAGAACCAGAAAACAAAAGCAGAAGCACCATTAGCCTTAATCATCATCTATCCGGTGCTGGAAGATTTGTACCTCACATGACAAAAGGGGAAGACTCAGCCACACAAATTCTGAGTGTTTCTGGCCTTTTCTTCGCATCTGGCAGCAGTTGGGAACCCTCCTTCATGACCAAGGCCTGTGTCCCCAGCCCTGCACAGCAGGCAAACAAAGTCAGCCCCTCTCTGGGTAGTCTGCAGCATTTCCAAACTCTAGCGCTTCTGTACAACCACTCACTCTCCATGATGGAACACCACTTCCAACCTTTCTTCTGGCAAGTTAATTAACAGATGATTCAAGACCCAGTATATGGAATCCACATACAGGGCACTAGACCTCCAGCCAGGTAAGGAGGGACAGAGGATGGAGCAGGACTGAAGAGGTGGCAATGTATGGCCATGGAATCTGGAGATGTATAAGTTATTGAAGACCTTACACGTAACTCGGAGGCACAGTGGGTCACCATGCTGCCTTAGCAGCTTGTGTTCAGAAGCAAAATAGGCACTGAGATAAGACACCTTCTCTATATGGATCTAGTAGCCAGCCTATAATATCCAGGCTGCAACAGGCTTGAGTCACTTATGTCTCTGAATTTGAGCCCCCCACAACATCCCATTGTGCAGAGAGAAGTGTAGAGAAGGCTCAGAACTATCTGCACTCCCAGCCACACCTCATCCTGTGTTTAAAGAACTCCCTACTAAAAAGTAAAGATCAACTGTAGGAAACCAGGTCTAGCTACACTAATATGAAGCAAGACCTTGTTTACTTTTTTTCAATACAGCCACTACCAGCAGCAATACTCTGCTGCATCAGTCACGAGAGAGCAACATTAATCCTTGTGCAACATTAATCCTTGTGCTCACCCACTCATTTTAAAGAAAAAGAAACATCTGTTGCTTCTGACTCTGTCTAGAGCACTTACGCAGGTTCGTTATTTTATTCTTTCAGTTACTGCAACTTCCTTCTCTCCACAAGAAACTATTGCTGGCAATGCTTATAAGGCAGATCAGTAATTCTGGGTAGAAAGATTTCATTTTCAATTTCCATTTTCATATTCAGACAAAACAACAACAAAACTCTTTAAGATATATTAATTGTTAATTATTCTATAAACAGATTGCCATTTTGCATATGCCACTTAGACTACAAGAAAAAAAATGAGAAAGTATTACATAGTCAATAAAGAAAAATATACCTTAGGCTACATTACTGTGAACCACTTTCGTCTCTTGGAAGAATGTTAAAGGAACTATCAGTGCACAATCCAGTCAATTTCCAAGCACAAATTAAACTGATACAACAAAGTTCTCCTGGGGGAGAGCACAATCACTGTTTTCTAAGATGCTTTATCACCCATCCTGCTCTGAACTCCCTTGCTGCTTTGAACTTTTTTCTTTACAGGGCTCAAGTATAAGGGGAAGTTTCCATTACATGGGGGGGACAATGACATGATTTTAGTGAAAGCACTTTCAAAAACTCAAGGGAAAATCTGTTAAGAAAAACCAACAAAGAACTTCTCTATGACTTACCTCACTATGTTCAAAATTTGTAGCCTGAACTACCTTTTATTAAGAGACTGTATCTCTGCAAACCTCCCCTGAGACAAATAGAAGAAAAGTGCTACAAAAATATTAAAAGAGCAACACAATAGAAGTAAATATTAAAATATATTTTAAAAAAGCTGGTTTGGATAAATATTTTTCAGGTTTTTGTCTGATAGTACCTAAGTGAAAATTGTCCAAGCCTATCCAGGCAAAGAAACTCAAGATTTAAAAGAAATTATATTAAGAAATTACATATTAAGAAATTATTAGTTCATCATTTGGTCCAGGTTTGCATTTTAGGCATCTGGGTTGCCCAGCTTCACCTTGAATTTAATGACCTACCTACATAGAACACTTGTTTGGTTAACTATCCTTCCCGCTCAGTCTTCTCTGTTTACATGTAACACAAGATAATTACCCTTATCAGAAAGGTATTAATGAGAATAAAGGTTAACTTGATACTCTTTAAAACAGGAAGAGAGTATATAAAAAAAGATTTGCAGCATGACCCTGCAAACTGAGGTATCAGACATGAATGGGGATCAAAAAACTGATAAAGCTGCGTTTTACAAACCTCTTAAAAGACCTTTAGAGTTAAGTAAGCCAGGGGATACAGTTCTGTTTTCACAATGTCCTGAGCCAAGATTATAAAGTCCACAAGTTCCCACGATTTGCCACATATTTATGGACTACTAAGAACATAGATGTTAAAAAGGATAAATTCCTGTTTTACATATTCTACTAATAAAGTGGCAAGGTCTTATGGAACAAACACAACAGCTGCAAATTATGTAATTACGTATCTGTATGCAAATTTGCAGACATCTCGTAAATGCTGGAATACTATTTGCAATGCTAATTAAGTGCTTTTTATTGCCTCTGCATAATTCCTACATGTGATCCTGTGCCAGATGTCACTGTAGCTTGCAAAGACTTTATTGTCAGGTTAGCTGAGGTAGCACACATTAACACTGCTCATAAAAATCCTATTTTTAATTAAATTACCTGCAGTGTCTCAATAATTTCTCATTGTCTTCATGTCCAAATCAGTTGGTTGAGTTCGTTTTTCAAATTGCACAACTGAATCACAACTTCCAAAGCATGGAATTATTTCTGCTCTACCTTGGCTATATTAAATATATTTTTAAAAAAATAAAAAGGAAAGAAAGACAGGAACAGTAACAACTGCAGAAGCCAATATCAGTTCCTTATGGAAGTTTAACAATGAAAGTCAAGACAAAGATAAACAAGGGATGCTGATTTCAACAAATTTAAGTTTCTCAAAGCAGAAAAAACTTATATGGAGATCGCCATCAACTAGTGGCATCAGTGAATCTCTCCTTTGAATTGTAATTATTATATTCAGTGTAATTTATAAGCCAAGACATTTCTTCCTTAAGCCATTCTTATGAAAGGCCTGTTTGAAAAATGTCTTTGATATAAATTTCTTGGTCTTAGGCCAAATGACTGAGCAGGGAAGCCAAAGAAAAAACAATGGTGAGAGGAAACAAACAAGAAAATAAACTATTTATTCCTCTGAAAAAGCAACTGTCAATTTGTTACTTGTAGTAGGACAGGATCCAATAAAGTGTAACTAGAGCAATAAAACAAGTACTTCACTTCTAACATCTCATTAAAACAAGCTTAGTAAAAGCTTTATGATGCCCTTGATTTAGACCACTGTCCTACAGCCCTGAAAGCCACGAAACAATGACAGACCTCCCCCAGGCAGTTATGGGAATGCAATAATTTTATTGGTTTAGCTGGCCAATCTGACTGGATTTCTGACTGAATAAATTTGCCATCTGCAGCATTAGACTCTTTCGTGTGTTTTGCCATCCTGACTAGGCTTCTAAATGCATTCATCAAAGACCTCAGCATGGAGCGAGTTATAAAGTACTATACAGAAATAACTTTACCCACACCTCAGTGTGAACCATGAAATCAGACTTCTCCACAAAATAAATAAATATTATTATAGGCTACCCATGAAGCTGAATCTTCCAAAAAAGCCTCATTATATGGAGTTTACTACTACACCATTTGCTGATGGAAGCACTTTTTTACAAAGTACATAAAATTATACTTGGCACAAACTAGCCATAATACACTCTTTGGCTCAGCTAAGAATAAATCTCGGACTAAGCTGGATTAAGCTCTAGCCTTTTCTTCCACCTTTCATTTTATGGTATTTTCCATCAAAATGATTACTTTTGAGATTTAGGAGTATCAGTGTCAAATCAGAAAGGCTGCAGGGGTGAAATTCAACAGTAGATTATAATATCATTCAATCATACTTCACCTGGAGACTGGCTGGAGGCCTGTGCAACCCAAGTGGAAGAAAGATGCAGACAATAAAAACATTTTTTGAAGGAGCTGGTAGAGAAAAGAATCTGCACTAAACTATGCCAGATGAAAAGTTGCCATAAATTAAGGCTGGCTAGCCTGATCTAACAAGTTATCTATTCAGAGCATTACGGAAATCTGCATTGTTTTCACCTGACTGAGGACCAATTTCAGAGACAAGCCTTACCCAACAATTTTTCATTGTCAATTGGCCAGGATCTTGGTATCTGAACTGGTAAACAGAAGGAGCACCCTAGAATTTATATTACGTGTGTCAGTTGTCCATAGGATTGGTCCTTTAGAAGAATTCAAGTATCTCTCATTTGCATTTGGGCACATTATCTTCATTCCATGGATTTAATGTGAAGAATAAAATACTCAAAAGATTCATGTTGATCCCACTTCTCCCCGTGCTTTTATTTCTTCCTGGTTTTTGGCAGCCAAGTTTTGTTTTGAAAGATCCTGAAAACCTAGGTTCTGTACTGGCCAGTGTATATATAGAACATACAAAATCATTAAGACCTCCAAGATCCTTGAGTCCAACTTTTGACCAAATATGTATAATTGTACATAAACAACCTCTTGATATCTATAATTAACCATGAGACAGACACGACTTCAGCTCCTCTAGACTCCCCAGAGGACAGGTAAAAATTATTTCTCTAGAATTATTCAAATTCTGAGGAACAAAGTAGAGATTAGAAAGGGTCACTGAAATACCACTTCTACATCTACTGCTACTAATCATTTAGGTTAGAAAGTGGCATGAAACTCTCAAATAATGAATAAACCATATGAGCTGAACAGCAATCTGAGTTCTAAAAATATTTGCATAATAGTGGCATTGTTCTATTTCAGAAAAAAATCCTTTCAGGATAAAAATCATGAAATGTGCAAATATCAAATGCAAACTGTAGAATGGTACAGACTTGTGTTCTTGAAATTTCAGATTTCCATGTTTTTCAAACCTTTCTTCATGCTGTGATTTCTCGTCTTATTTAACTGAGTGGTTACTAAATCTAACTAGTAATGACATGAGCTGCTTTAATCAGATAAAATTGTACAAAGAAAATTAAAAGATACTCAAGCCATTTTTTTTAAACTGTTCAGAGTCTCTTCCCTTTTTTCTAATTTTCTTCTTGACATTCTTGTGCATTTTTATAATTTCCAGATTGATATATCACATATTTACTATTTCAGTCTGGACTTTTCCAACTGAAAACTCAATCTCTATGGATTATTTTCATTACAGATATCCTGCTACTGGTTATAGTAAGATGCTTAGTATCTTAGCAGTTTGTCCTGGTTCTGCTCAGGACACGGTTAATTTTTGCAGCAGCCGGGAAGGGCACAGTAGGATCCTGGACCTATTCTATACCACCCCACATCATGTGGGGCTAGTGGTGGAGTGGGGCAGGGTTGTGAGTACCTTTTCTTCCATCACCAGTTCAGTCAGGCATGTTGTGTGCACTGGGGCAGCGCCAGGATCCGCGTGGTGAGTGATCGCCTGTGAGTCGTTCACCTGTCTTGGACACTGTTATTAATATAGTTGTTACTGTTAATTTTCTTACTTTATTGCTGCTTCTTAGTAAATTGCTCTTATCTCAACCAGTGATCTTTACCTTTTGCACCTCCAATTCCCTCCATCCCGTCAGAGGGAGAGGGCGTCAGGGAGGGAGCAAGCTGCAAATGGTCTGCGGGGTTTTCAGTGGAAACATTAAACTGGGCAATGCCACTCCTAAACCATGACTCAGTTCTACCAAAATTCTTCTCCTTTACACTTTTTCAGTAACTATGCACATTACAGTTGCTTTCAAATAAGTGCACATGGAGCATATACAAAGTAAACCATTAGTAATAATAAACTATTGCAATTACAGTAGCAATATAAGTTTACAAAGCATGGTTTTAATGCAAGCTACAGGTCTTCTGCACTCCAGAAAAGCAAGTTACACATTTGTGAGTGACCAAAGTCCAAAATTTGGACTTAACTATCTAATTGTAGGTAACGAAGTCTTAAGATATTTCTCCACATGTAAATCATTGCCTGATCTTGATTCACATAATTTCAGTCCCAAAAATTCTACTACTTCTCTGCCAAAACTTCTATTATACATTGCAATGCAGATAACATTTTTCACTGCCATCCGTGTGGTTGTTATCTAAGGAAAGGGTTCCAGTCACTTGTCTTTTGATATTGCCAGAAATGTCATGGAGATTTCTATATATGTACAGACTTTTTCTCTTCATTTCCTTCTGTAAAGTGAGGATATAAACCAAATTAAAGTAAATCAACAATATTCCTGATACAGTACCTATGTTTTCCTTACACAGCAACTTTGCTTTCAATGAAAGCAGCTACTGCTGGCCAGGAACATTTGCAGTGAGTCTAAATAACCTGGGCGCACATTCCTTGAGCTGTGTGAATAACTGGTTTGGGGATATTTCTGGTTGATTCCACAAAATAAAACAAAACCCTTTGAAGCATTTGTTAAAATAAAAGATATTGAATTATAGTTTTCATTGTACTATAAAAAAAATTAAAAGTATATGATTTCAAATGAAGACGAATTCTGAAACCAAAGCAGATGTCTCATTTTGGCAAAACTGAACTGAAATAGGCTTTCCCTATTCTTTTTATTGACCAAAAAAATGAACAATTCAAGAGTCAATCTGGGCGATTTTCCTAAAGAACACTTGTTTCCTGAAAAGCTTCACTTGGATTCCCATAATGACTATTACAAATTAGTGGGGTTTGAGCAGTTCATTTCTTTTATCACCTCTGAAAACGACATCTGAAGTTGTCATAGGTGTGAAAAAGATAACAAATATCACCAAAGCAATCTTGAGTGGTAGGGAAATTCAGAGTACCAAAATCCAAAGACCAAATTAATTTTGGCCACTCTTCAGCTGCTTCCCAGCAAGATGGCTCCAGGAGCTCTTTGCTCCTTTGAGATCATATTGTTCTGTTTATTTATTTTTAGCAAGAAAAGTTCCCATTTAGTGATGTTGCTAAAAGCATATCCAAGAAAATATATGAATTATTAATATGTAAGCTTCATGCAATCAAATGATAAAGCTACGGGTTATTCAATTTGCTAGGATCAGGACAAGCCAGCTGATAATATTTTGAGACTAGTCTTTCCAGCAGCAGGATTTTTGCATTTCTACTAGAAGGAGAAAAATGTATTTTCTAATACTTTAAGAAAGACTTTTTTGTCCAGTAGGCTGGCCACACATAACAGTTTAGAAGCAGCACTGCAGAAGAAGGGAAGTAGGATGGCAACTAAGAAGATACCGAAACCTGATAGCCATGCCAACCACAAGATATGAACAGATCTAACTTGCATTTTTCTAGAAATATATATTAAAAGTAAGATACAGGTGACACAAGTATGGATGAGGTTTGAGAGCAGCTGAAAGGATGAACCTGAATTATAAGACTCCAAGAAGAAAAGTCCTGTGGTAATGTAGCCATTTATTTCTTTCCTGAAGGAAATCCTAGGTAGCAAAAATCTATTGGATTGGCACAGAATACCTGCATTTTAAGGTGCACTCCTGTAGTCAAATACTCAGAAATTCAGGTAGCCTAGCACCAAAGCCTTTCACAATCAAAACACCTGAAGACTCAGCAATAAGTTAGTCATAGAATCATATTTGTCATGAAATACTGCACACAGTATGAAGGCTGAGAATACATTCATAATTTTCCAGAAAAGCCTGCAAAATTGCAAATTGAAAATGGTAAGTTTAAGAGGAATTAGGATATGAACTAAGCTTTTTGAACTTGATCAAATAGAGGTACTACTTGGCCATTTTTATCTACCAAGTTGATAAGGATAGGAACACAGATGTTTTCATATGAAGTCACATAAGGCCAAGGAGAGCCCTGGGATTTTTTTCAACTTTAAGACACGAAAAAGCAGCCACAGTATATGACTAAAAGTGAAAGGTATTCCCCATCTCTTTTTTAAAAGCTTCCAGAAATAAACCTCAGACTCACTCAGTGTTAATAAGGTCAGAATTTCCATGCCAAACCAAGATACCAAGGGGACTGAGGAACAGAGATGTCGTTCTAATGTACTAATAATGACTTGTCTCCTTAGATTTTTATGAAATGTCAGGCATTCAGTTCTTCAGCCTTTCTGCCCCAATACTCACAGGAGTCCTCTGCTGTGAGCAGGACAACTTGTATAGCAGAACCATGAATAACAGCAGCACAAATGAACTCTATGAGAATATGTTATTCGCCAGCCATCTAGCATTTCCTCATACATATTTTCCCTATGCAGTACCTGAAGCTGTGGAACTGACAGCCTTGTGCAAGGCTTTTGGAAAAGAGCATGCTTACAAAGTTTTGGAAAGATATGACATATCCTCCCAATTTTATTTTAAGTTCTTTACATTGTTTCATAAATCTGGTGCACATCCCAGTCCTTCTGTAAGTCTGACAGACAGTATGGCTTCATACTTCGTGTCTCCTTTTTTCTTTCCATATTCTGATGTAGCGAGACCTGAAGTCTGTCAGTAGTTTCCTGAATATGTCATGGTAATTTTAAGCTGCTTTTGTTCAAATAAAAGAACTAAGATGAAAGACATACAGAAATCATTTATCTTCAAGCTGAAAATACTGTTCAAATAATTCCTTAACTATTCTTGTGCTTCATTCATCCTGTAAAGCAATTTTCTTCAGTTTGCTACATAAGTGTGTGATGCAGGAATAGACTTTCCATTTCTGCTTCTAATGGTTTCCAAGGAGATCTGACTGCTGTTCTTACAGTTCAAGGTCATATAGTTTTGGTCTCAAAGTCTTTTGGCTCATTAATTTGTTATTATGTTGAAGTCAAATCCATTATGGAATACAGATAGAAAGCCTTTTGTTGTGCCTTTCAGCTTCCTCTTTGCTTGTTTTGTTCCTGAAAGAAGAAACCACTTTTGAACCATCTCTCTGTGTCAGTAAGAATCCCAGTCAGTCAAAATAAGATTTGGGCTTTTTCAAATGCAGTTACTCCCTATGTTTATTGGCTGTTGACATATCTTTACAGTAATTATAAGAGAAAACAAAAACCTCAGAAAACAAACAGGTTGATTATGTCCCTCTCTGCAGTAGAGGTGACCTTAGTCTTGTTACACGTGTCCTGAAGGGAGTCAGAGAGAACTTGCTGCTAAATCTGAGCCTCTTCATAAACCATGTGACACGGCTCATGCAACTTCAAAGAGTCATCATCGCTTCATTCATGGACTTAAAATTACCTTCTGCTTCTCTTTCTCAAACTAACGAGAGAGTCAAAGTCAGTATATCCCCAAAGGTTATGATGGCAAAGTAACTCCCTGCCACTGAGTGTTTCCTTAATAAGATTAACCCTGTCTCTTGTGTCACGTGTACTGGTCCCATCTCTGCACACAGATTCTGATGCAGAGGACAATTAAGCAAGGTAAGGTCACTCTGCTAATTTCCATTCCATTTGAATGAACCTTTGAGGTTCAGACACAGCAGAAAACGTGTGCATTCTTGAGAATCCTGAAAACTCTCTCCAGACACCGTAACTGAACTATTGCAAATTTCCAAAAGATGCTCTGTGTCTTAATATAATTAGAGCAATCTTGGTATCCTGGCTTCCTACAGCTGTTCCTTACCACTGCAAGTAACCTGTCTGAAAATTCAGCTCCCTGGTAGGAAGAGAAAACTGACAGATGGTGAATAAATCCAAGGCTAGTTTGTTTTTATAACTGGAAAATAACTTTCAGACATCCTGGTGGTCTACAGATTGTTTCCAGGTCTTTTCTATTTTAATGAAAGATAAAATATGACTTGGATTCATGATCAGGCAATTTAATTTTAGCCAAATTGCATAGAAAAGTAAATGCCAGCTCTTATTCTAAACTTTAACCTTCTGAGCCACTGAGACATTTATCTTCTGCAAAAAATTATTGCAATAATAATATTTTCTGGTTTACAACTGATTTACCAGGAAATTAATATTTGGTTTTATGAACACATTAAGCAGATGGTACCTATTGTGGAAATTATCCCATAAAAGTACACGTATTTGGAGTTGGTTACAGTGCAACGCATTAGACTCTTAAAAGAGTTTGGTGTAGGGATTTTTGCTCTTTTTTTTTTGTATAACAAGCCATTTTAAATCTATAGCATGCAGTCTTGGAGTTAACTGTTATGACTCCATAGATACATTAATTTAAAAATTATTATCTTAATCATTTTCCCACATAAGAAGGAAATAAAAGAGTAATATTAATTCAAATATCTTACACAGTTGTTAGAATTCTGGTCTGTCATTAGTTTCATCAAAATCACTGGTGAACTGAATAGCGGCTATAAAAGTTAAATAATGGAGTAGAAGCTGCTGACCCCATTGAAGTTGCCATTAAACTTCCCTTTAGTTTCTGCAAAGCTTCAATCTCTTTCCAAGGGCAGTCTTGAAGCTATGCAACCATGTTATCTGGTAGCAACTTACAGAGAACTGCTGCCATCCTTCTACAATTTAAACATCCCACTCCACAATAAGTCCCACTGAAATTCACTGCAAATTGCCCTTGACTAATGGGAGTGGAATAATGACTGCACATGTACTTCAGACTGGTTTTAAGACAGACGTTTTCACTCTTTCACTAATTCAGACTCAATATCATTGTCACTGAAACTGTGTACAGTTGAGCCTAAAGAAAAACTTTAGGAATTTCAAATCAATACCATATTTCCTAAAATGTTACATATTATTTCAGGGCATGGCAGGAGCATACTATACAGCATACTATGCAGCCTGCAGTCCCAACAACAATCCTGTTGTTGACTTTGCTCCCTTTCTGAATTAACAGATACAGAAACAGACCCAGGTACTTGGAAGATAACTGGCAACCCTGGCACCTTTGCAGATGAACAAAGACTAGAGAAAATATTCATGTATTAGGAATAACTACAAACCATGGTCAAGTCAAGCAAAAGAAGGAAACAATTTTTAAGAACTTCACACTTCCTTTAAAGAAATCTTACCACTGAAAGAAATGGTTAAACTATGGATCAGCTCAATGTGACCATATCCATACCTATATGAAATCTGATCCTCTTTACACATAGTAGCTGCAATTTTGTCAGAAATTTTTCAAGATACATGATTAAAGCTAAGGTTCTAAAACCTTTTGGAAAAAGGTCAGTGGCCTGACTTTCAAAAGTGGTGATTCTGCCATCCATTCTTCACAGCTTTGCTGCAGAAATATTAAAGCAGCTGGATTAACATATTTGTCCAATTTACAGAACATAAAAGTAAGACCTCTACAAACCACTGAGTGGTTGGCAGAGTGGAAAATCAAACTAAAAAATCAGGTATTTAAATTTAATCAGATAAACATGATTTTTGGCACAGATCTGTACTTCCTAACTTCTGTCAATCTCATTTCAGGCTTTTCCTCTGCTATAAGGAAAGGGATCCAAATACAGAAAGCAATTCAGAAGATATTTGGACTGTGTCTACACTAACCAGAAAGGGAACTTAATGAGAAAGGTAGATGTTCCCAAATTAGGTATCTCAATTAAATGACTAAAGTTAAGTTGGATATATTCAAACTAAGTTTGGAAAGTCTTGAACCCACTCTCAAAACCAGAAAAATAATTCACTTAAAGGTGTTGCACTTATGCAAATGTAGAAAGAATTCCAGGAGACCTCAAAAAGCCACTCCTACCTATAATTAGACATAACAAAAAATGTAACTTTCACTTTGTATCAAAAAATTATGCATAAAGCAGAAAATCCTGATTAAGCCAGTCTATAAATTTGTGGCAATTTATTGCAACTTCTCAATATAAAAGTGATGGATAAACCACTAGAACCATTGACCTGGAAACTTGGAATCCTCAGCTCTGAAGTGGTGACAGGCAGCCTGCTGAGGAGGTTGGGCAGGAGAAATGGCAGGAGCCGTGGCAGGTTTCTGATTAAAAAGTTCAGCTGGAACAGCATCAAAAAATGAGGCATCAACACACAAACAACCACTGGGAAGTTATCAGGTGCATTCTTATTTTTATATTTACATGACCCAATATTGGTTCTGGCTTACTGAAAATGGCATGCTACTCCAATTAGACTGGATGCATCACAAACCACAAGTGGTAATCCATCAGAGGAGTTTTTAAATCAACCTGGCCTCTCCTCAGAGTAATTATTTGCAGGCACACTCAGTTGCAAACTGTATTCTGTCTGGGTGCATACAGGCTGACTTCACTGGATGCAGTGGTATGTCCAAGTTTCCTGACAATTTTTAAAGTTTATTACCAGTTACTGACAAATATGGCTGACTGGTGGGCACCTAAGAGAAAACATCTTGTGACCAGGTGCCCACCTGACTCTGACCTGGCTCATCTGTAGCACAGTGGTCCCTTGTCTGAGCACAAATCTAACAGCATTTAGTTTATGGTTTATAGTATTTGCATGTGTGTTCTCTGCAACAGTTGGGTACTTGCAATATTTAAGCCATTCCTTAAAAGCAACTCTATTTTTTTCCCAGCATGGTTTTCAATGAAGGTCTAGCATACACTTCTACTATCAACCGCTGTACAGTTTGCATATAAGCACCTATCCATTTTAAACGTTTTTCAGTGACTTAGGGAACAAAGGAACCTACCTATACACAGATTGCATTAGAGTTTGTCCTTCCTAGCCATTCAAAATATACGTGCTTAAATACAAGCTCCATTTATTCTGAGATCGGGATTGTAGGCACTTCCCAGACTGAAAGACATACATTCTGTCGTTATTAAAGCTTGGCTGTACATATACTGTTTTTCTGTTTGTCCCTGAGGAAAAGCAGCTATTGCTTATCTCCTAAAAAGAGAAAAACCTTTGTAGACCCAGAATAATTGCCACACTACACAATGGAAGAGGCCTGAATCATCTTCAGTGTATCAGGGAAAGCTTTGTCACTGGCTGTAACAGCTCTGGAGTTTTCCATCTGATACCTTTATTTCTTCACTTTATAAACAGTAAAAAATTGCACAAACCACTGAGTGAATGAAGACCTTCTAAAATCAGCTCTGAAACTCCCAGTGATTACACTATGGCCTGATTTTGACACTTGAAACAAAAAGAGGAAGCAAAGATTCAATCTTTCCTAGCCTTTAGTGAGCTAAGCCTGGACTTGAACAAGAAATATACCACACAACTGTATTCCCTATCAACTCCTGGAGGTTAGGCCCTTCAGCAAGGGTAATTTAGCACTGAAATTACATTGTCTTTTCTTGGAAATCTCAGTGATCTTCACCATCTGTTTCATGAGATAAAATAAAGTTGTTGATTTGATGCTGTATCTTTTATGTCAGAATAAAGGCCAGTTCCTATTTGCATCAAGCAGCAAAAGAAGGGGAAGTAATTATAAATTGTAATGAAAACAAGCACATGATTTCCCATATTTTAATGAAGCAAAGGTAGCTGCATTTCTTTACAGCTCCAATCAAATTCAGATCACGTAAGTTGGATTTTTCAGTTTCAGACGGGTAAGACTCTAGCAAGCAGGTAGAGTAAGAGCTTTAATGAGTTTCCTCACCACAGAAAAATTATTTGGCAAACAGTACAAAGATCACTCAAATGAAAACAAATACTCAATAAACCAGAT
This sequence comes from Acanthisitta chloris, assembly GCF_000695815.1. Taxonomy (NCBI): domain Eukaryota; kingdom Metazoa; phylum Chordata; class Aves; order Passeriformes; family Acanthisittidae; genus Acanthisitta; species Acanthisitta chloris. Next base: position 50,660 of record NW_008674349.1, read on the forward strand.
AATTGACTGCAATCTCAGTTAATAAGATGGCCCCAAACTGCCCTGCAAAAAATGCCAAAGCAACTAAATATAAATGTTTATCTTTGTTAGCAAAGGAAGAACAACTTCTATACAGTTTTATAGGCATCTAAAGTACTTTTAAAATAATTAACTATTTTATGTTGCTGTTTCTTGCTTGAAGTTTTATTTCAGCATTGAATCTGACAGTTTATGATCCAGAGTCCATCATATCCTCTGAACCTGTCAGCATCAGCTTTTATTTTCAGTGCCAAAACAGGACACTAAAATGGAAGACTCTGACTGCTAACTCTGAATGTTCAAAAGTCCTTTCTACATTGATGTCTAAATGTCATCATGGAAAAGTCTAGAATAGCATATGGACAAAAGAAATCCTCTGGTCAGTAAGGTACTGCACATCCTGGTAAGTATCCGGTCAATGAAGTATTACTGTCTCCATACCATTAAACATTGAGCTTAAGTGCATTTTCTTGACTAAGATAGAAATGGCTATTTATCCCTGTTGCCTTGGAAAGTGCAGCAGAAGGAGTACCCAGTGTGCTTTTCAAGCAGGTTGTGGGAATTTGTTACAAGGGACAGAGTATTTAGTAGGTCTCCCCATTATGTTCATTTTATGACTCATCTTTCTGTTGATCCACCAATCCATGTGATGGGTTAATGACAAGTGGGGTTTTTTTGGCAACAGTTGTATTCAAACTATATCAGCTCCATTCACAAAACCATACATAGTTAGCTTGTAATAGATTTCTAAAATATAAATTAAGATGACATTGTAAAGAATGAAGAAACAAATCCCATTATTATATAACATATATGTAAGACATATATAACATTATTCTTAGTATGGGTCTCACTTCCTGCAATTGCTGATTCCAACATCCTTCCTGCTATTTCAGGGAAGATGCTATTATACAGAGCTGGTTTTAAATGGTGCTGCTATTTATATAAAAAATCCTTCTAATATCAGATTTTTGTGAGTGGGTTACTAATAATGTAGCTGTTCCTCCCTGGAGTCAAAGCAACTGAGGGAAGTGAAACACACTCTTCCGTCTGACTCCAACAGAGTCAATTACCCCAAACTCT
>NW_008674349.1:51779-81710 GCF_000695815.1 Acanthisitta chloris
CTTTCTTATGAATACTCATAGGGTTTAGCATTGCCATCTTCGTTAACATAACTTCTATCCATACCAATGAAATATCTAGAAATAGATTAAGGCAGATGCTGATATATAAATTGCTGGTGAACTCTCAGCAAATTCAGAGAATTGGAAAAGTATATTAACTTTGATCTTTAGCTATGCTTCTCTTTTCCTTACACCAATCCACAAACTTTTAGTCTTCCTTTTTCCATAATTACAAATCCCTGATACCTTTCCACATGCTGAGCTAACTCCCTCCTGGATCTGCCACCTTAAAGGGTGACCTTAAAAGCTGACAATGAAGCTGCTATGAGGCAGACAGACTTTCCATCCTCAAGGTGTTTGGTGGCTTTTTCTTCCATTTCATCTCCCCTCCACCTGATTTTGACAGAACAGCATAAATCAACTGTTACAACTTCCTAGCCTCTCACCTCTAGGTTTTAAAACTAAACTTCTAAAATTTTGAGCAGTAAATGATCCTTAAAATTGAAAAAATAAAGACATGCCAGGCCTTAGAACAGAAGCAAAGCAGGAAAGAAAGAAAGACAAGACACCAGGACTCCCCAAGAGCTTCCTCTGCCATGCCCACTCTGCCACAGGAAGGGATCACACTGTTTCAAATCCCAATTCAAGCCTATTTCTTTCACAAATTTAAAACACACAGATTCATCCTGATGATCATGGTGAAGAGTAATACTTATATTGTTGTGTATGGTGTGCCTGGTACTGTTAAACATCTAGAAAAAGCATGGCCTCTTTCTGGAATAACCTTTTCACATATAACAGCAATAAAAAATACATAATTGTAATTTCCTCATTGCTGGCAATTTGAACTGAAACAACTCACCAGCATGACCCTCATGCAGATCCTGGGTTTTGCTGAAGGAGTGACAAGGAGGAACAAGATACGACAGAACACAAAGACTTCCAAGTGGACACTCATATGAGAACACTGCAATTTCTCCATGAACACATAGCAAACTTGAAGTAAAGACAATCTTCTTGTACTGGATCAAGGTGCATATTCCAGTTCCTCTCTCCTTTCTCTCACACATGAGTTCTAAGCCCATGATTACCTCCAAGCATCACAAAACTACAAGATTTCATTTTCATTCTATGGCAGATATCCCCTCTTAGAAATACCAGTAAGATAGAGCCAGACCTCTGTGTTGAATGGCACCTGATTCAATTCTTATCATTCATCCATTCTGTCATCTAGAAGAAACCAGTAAAATGCTTTCTGTCTCTGTTCTCCCTTCTCCAAAATCGATATACTAATCCTTAATTCCAGGTAAGGACTTTCACCAGCTGTTGCAAAATAAGTGCTATAAAATTAGCAGATCTTACTACTAGGTCTTACTAATTCGTTTATGCATATTTTTATAATTTTAGATGGATTTTGGCCACTGTACACAAAAAAAATCTATTTCCTTGATCTATTTCAGTCAAAGAGTAACTGGTTTCTGTCTCACATACCTACCTACCTTGAGAGTTCGAATTCAACATAAAATGTCCCTAACACAATTATACTTCATTAATAAAGGATATAAGCAAATACACAGAAAAAAAACTCATTTTATAGAAAAGGTTATTAAGTTTCTAGCTAGCTTTTCTGTGACCAGGAGCAAAAAAGCTGTAAAAAGTGGACAAATATTAACAACTGTGAACTCAATTCCCAAATCTGAACTTTAAGACAATGCACAGAGGGGACAAACTGTGAAACCAAGGATCTATATGGTCTGACCAACCTGGGGCAGAGCAAGAACCCAGGAGACTCTAAAAGGAGATCTGTCCAAATTTTCTCAGGTATTTCTGCTAACATGAAGTTTTAATCTGCGTCATTTGCAATATTTCAGCCAGGGCACAGATGGGATTTATTGGCATCTACAAAAGTGCACCTATTGAGAAGAGAATTAAAATAGCAAGAGATCTAGAAGCCATTTGGCAGACTGCTGGTCTATACCACACTACTGTAAAGGAAAGTAAACTGAAAAACATTCCATTGTAAAGGAATTAAAGGAATATGATACAGAGGTATATTTTTTTTAAAAAAGCAAGATCACATGATATTCCAAAGGAAGTAACATGAAATTATATCCACAGCTGTGATAATATTAGTATAGTGACCCATGATTACATACCAAGGAAACTGGAAGTTGTGATCCTAATAATTATGTAGAAAAAGGAGCTGAACTAGGGAAAAAAAAAAAAAGAAGGAGAAGAGAGTATAAGGTACTTTAAAGCAAATCCAAACACAATATCGATCAACCCACCTGCTATTTGTTTCTGTCAGACCTATCAGTCAGTGATTTTAGAAGAGCGATTGGATGCAATAGCATATGTATCTCCTGGTGGAAGCCACAAAATTGTTGTTGCAGAAAGCAGTATCTTGTGGGCAGAAGAGGATCAAGGGAAATGTTGTTACTGAGACCTGAAAATGGAAATAAATGGGATGATTTTCATTTACTCTGCATGCAATCTTTCATGGCAAGAATGCTTGAGGCTGTTCTATGCTTAAACAGAGACACATTAAAAGGGACAAAAACTGGCCCAAGGTTGGTCCAAATCTCACATGTCTTTTAGATACCATAATTTACGCACATCCTTCTCACTTCAATCCATTATTGGAAGCACATAGGGGATGGGGTTCAGTGCAAGGGAAATTTAACTTCAAATAGCTCTGTGCTCCCTATATACCATCTACTCTGTCCCCAGTGTAATTTATAGCAGCTTCAAGAAATGATCTAATTTTTGCTTCTTGTAATTCCTTATCAAGCAGAACATTTCTGTGCCATAAGATATTTGAACAGGCACCACTAATATCAAAGCCTGGAAACAAGACAAGTGTGTAACCCTTCTGCCAGCTTTTGCAGGTACATATTACATAGGAAAATTTCTCAGGGACCTAGTGCACCTCACCAGTAAACCAATTACTGGAGCATTATTTAAACTTCCAAATTCATTCTAAAGTGAGAAGACTAGTGCACTAATCATCTTCTCACATCACCATGTAGAAAAATGCAACAGAAATACCTGACCTATATTTTTTTATACAAAGATACTACAGATGCATTCCCACAAGTCAAAGTCAAGGTATCAAGGCACTGTAGAAGGTAGGTATTTGGGTACCAACTTTCTTAATCTAAATAACAGAAGAATTTGTCTGTAGCAGAAACCTAGCCTGGTGGAACAAAAAACACTTCTATGATATAAATATTAAGTGAAAAAAAAACCTGGAAGTGTAAATATATGCTTCCTTTGCCTACCCTTCCCTTACTCCCAGAATTCAGGAAACTTTCTTTCTTACTGTCCCCTTGTATATATGGAGAGAAATTCAGGTTAAAAAAAAAAGTCTTTGCCAGAACTATCAAATTCTGCAGACCTGGTTTTTACGGTAGGAGTACTGGGAGATTCTGTGAAAGTCTGAAGTCAGTGGTACTGCGATTTTTAAGCTAAAAGTCAGAAGTTTGATTTACATATATATGTTTTGTCAAACACTAATCATATACTGAAACTAAGCATGGCAAAATAAACTAGATACTTGTAAATACTATGTCCATCCTTTATGTAGCATATTGTGCCCCAAGCAGGAAAGAATTTCTGCTCTGGGAGAAGTCCTGATAAAAGCAATATTAACAACTACAAGACAAATTATTATGCATTAGATTCTTCAGTCTCTCTTGAGGGCAGGATTTCCTCAAAGGAAAGGAGACAAAGTGCAGATCAGTTACCATCACCGTGGCAAGAAATCACACTTGACTCCAAGGCATGAGGGCAGAGGTGGGGGGAAGAGCCAAGGAGGACATCTGAGACAAAAACCAAGTGAGTAGAAACAATTAATAGAGATCCCGCAGAAAGAAAGGACAAGGGATTTTTCTCAGGAACTCACATCATTAAAGAATGTTTATGGAAGCATCCATAGGAGACACAGTCAACAGCTCAGTCATGTGCATAAAGGAGGTTTTATAGCACTTAGGAAGAAATGGTCTAGGCTGCCTTGAAAGACTTGACGTTCAGGAGAGCCTCAAGAGTCTTTCTAATGTTTATGTCCAAAAGACAGGATCTAATGTCCATGGACAATTTGGCAACTTACTGAGAAGTATTGACTTCACACGTAGACCCACTGATTTTAGTAAGTTCATAATTACATCCTTATACTTCAAACAAATCAAACAAAACAGTTACACAGATATCATTTAGGGAATCAAACAGGCCCTCTGTGATGGCCTGCTCTGAGCTTCTGTGCTATACAATCATAAGGCTGACCTGAATTCATGTGTGAAGCAAAGCACCACATTTAGGAGTTAAAAAACCTCCAGTCTAAACTACTATATTTCCCTCAAGAGATAACATCATTAGTGATATATGTATGGCACTACTGTTGCTGTAAAAAAAATGCTTCATTCTGAGAAAAATTTACATAATAGAACCTAGAAAGAAAAGGCTTTTTAACTTCATTGTTACATATTTCTTTGTTGTTTAGATCCTGGGTCAAGTGTATTTATTTTTAATAACTGCATACAAGATGGAAATAATTTAATGCATTTAAAATTACTCATGTTTTTAAGAAGGGCTTGGGGGAACCTGTAGAGATAATTAACATTATAAGAATCAAGTGACAATGCTTGAAGGTGTAATAGAAAACAATGTAAAAGAACTGTCATAACATACAGCTAAAATTAAAGCTACTTTATGGAATATGGTTTACTTGAAATCATACAAGAAAACTATTTTTATCTGCACTAGGTAATGAACAAACAGAAAAGAAAATGAACCTCCACTACCCTAAAAAATACATTTTCTATAACTTGTGTTCACCACCTGCTTAAAAACATTTTTACTACTTTACAATTATTTTATCCAACTGCTTTAGGAATTAAAATGCACTTTTAATCACAGTGAAGATGGTCTCTAGGCCACTTGCCTATCTGCGGCAAACTGAAGTCTGTAGACTTTTAAGTTGTTTCACTGGCAACTGCATAAAGTAAATCTTTGAATTGACACTATTAGCAGTTACAGTATGAGTAAGTAAACAGAAAGAAACCATTTTCCTAGAGGAGTAATGTTGATCTTTTGGTAGTGTACTACTTTTAGTCAATGTCTGTATCAGTTCAAGTTAAGGGAAACTGGTAAAAAAAGATCAACGATCATTTTATTAATAAAGGTATAATCCTTTGCCCAGGTTATAGTTCTTCATATACCCTTACAATTAACTTACTTGCCTGAGGTTGTCCTCAAAGATGGACTATTATTGACTTTTTTAGGGTCCCATCATCCAGGCAAACAAGATCAGAATCAGAAATGCTGGGGGACATAGGGCATTCACACAACATATTTTGCATTAAAATGTCTGAAATGAAATGCAAAATATTACTTTCAGTGGAAATAATTACGTACTATTTCCAGATTCTTGGAGAAACTGCTGGTTTTTCATTGTCATCACTGAGAAGAATAAGTCCTCCTTTGAAAGCTGAACACCAAGAAAGGATGGATGGATTCTGGCAAGTTCAGTAAAAAAGCAGTTAAGGAAAGTTCTTCAGAAGAGACAAGAACCAATAACCTATGGAGACTCATCCACATGTGTTCCCTCATGGCCTGAGATACGCATCTTTACCTTCAGAGGGAGCATCTTTCTTCTGCTTTCAAGTCTGCTAACACAGATTTTAAACAGTAATTTCTGGTCCAGTACTATAAAACCCTGAGAGCAAGGCTAGAGATTTCCAGGGACACTGGCAAGGGAATTGCAGAAGCAAAAAGAGCATCACTGCAAAATCATCTGAAAAAAAAAAAAAAAAAAAAGCATTCTCATTAATACAGAACAGAGCAATGACTTAGAAAACCCAAATTCCCTTTCTAGTTCTGTAACAGATCTCCAGTGAAACCATGAACAGCTATCAGACAGCCCTACACCTCAGGCTTCCTTCATTAAAATGGGGATAATACCTACTCCTTGGTTTCTATAGAGGAAAGTATGTAGTAGCATGTTTGCTATGCAGTCAGGCCAGATCTTGGCTTGGAAGGTCATTGTACTCCAGTAATATAATAAAGTGCAAACCATGAATTTTCCAAATTAAACAGGCTCTCACAGAGACTAACTGAAATAACATGGCAGCTCTAAGGCAGAACAGCCTCCTTTATTAATTTGATTTTCTGCATAACAGCTTGAATTATCTGATACCATGGCACCATTTTTCAAGAATTGTGATACCACACAAAAGATAGCAATTGCTATATATGTATTTATATATATATCAATATTCATGTTCTACAAACTCCTGCATGTCTCCTACATGAAGACAGTAACTCAGTTGCTTCTGCAAATTCAGTAATCAAACCAAATGCATATGTAAGAAGCAAGGTCTGTTGGATCAGTGCTCTGCCTGAATTAATTTTCCAATACACTGATTAGCTAGCTGAGTACATAGTCAATAGTATGGTGATGAGTTTACTGTAAAATTGATGAAGAACAACCTTCAATATTTTACTGCCTTTTTCATGGATATTGGGGGGAAAAAAAGAGACTTTACATTAAGCCATTTGATAAAACTAAATCCCCTGAATATTATATGCATATGAAATCAGTTCATTTTCCTACTCTTGCATAGATTTGTAGTGGCTATTTGAAGGGCAACCAGCTAAAAAATTGTGTATTTCCAAAAGCAAAACAAAACTGCAGATTTTTAAGAGCACTTGTGTAGATCTTACAGCTAAACAGTAAAAATAATGCTACAATGGCCTATAGACCTTTTGTTTTAGCAAAATATGTGCTGTTTCAGTGAAAAGTGCTTTCAGGTCACTCTGTGACTCAGGATTCTGCCTAACTGAGAAGTAAATTAACCAGGAAGTAAATAGGTTTCTACCAATCTGGGCACCTTTTTATCTATATGGAACTCATATTCATCTGTGAGCTATTCTTCTGAAGGAAGAAATTATCTTCACCTCTCCACTTGACTCCTTATAAAACAGAGCAGATATTCCTGAAAATATATAAGTAGGAAAACTCATGTCTATGCCTCATCCTGGAGTTCTTGATTGACCATATTATATTGGAAGTCTGAAAGATCACAGACACTATGAATACTTTCAGGTATATCATGTGAGTTTTCTAAAAAAAGTGTTTAAAAAAAGGGCAAACAAAAAGCTTGTTTTAAGTAGATGAAATAATGGCAAGTGTGAGATTGATGGCTCAGATTAGAAACTCAACAAGCCTAGCCCTGCTACTTTCAAAGAATGGAAGTGTTGGTTAACTGGATATTTTTTACCCTGGTTTCCCATGAATAACCTAAAACAAAGAATAGCAGCTCCAGATAGATTAGACTTTGTTTGCTTACCACATGCCGTTTTATGTGGATGCATTGGTACCACATCAAAAAGTCTGCAGGCTATGAAAGGAAGGTAGCCAGGTGGTTTTTGCGTGCAACTATCTCCCATAAGTAAAGAATAAGGCTGGCTGACAGGAGACCTTGATAACAACCTTTTAAGTTTAAATTAAAGGGACTGAATTAATCCCTCCTGACTTCCCTTTGCTGTGTGAAATTATGCAGTGGCAAGCAGATTCCAAATTTTATAATGCCCAGGATGTTAGTTAGCATTATACTCTAGCTACATTATATGCTGGGGTTGAAAAAAACGTGCCTTAGTGTAAAACCTAATCTGTTTTCCAGTAACAGTACAGTAAATTGGACTTGCTTCACAAAATCACTCCTCCTCCTCTTTTGTTGCAAGATTATTTCCTAAATGCTATAGCTGAGATTTTAATGCAATTAGTCTTTTCTTTATTATAACCTAAGATTCACAAATGTAAAAATGATACAGGTCTTTCATTTCTTTGCCTATAAAGTTCCAGAATCCTTTAATTAAAACCCACTATTCTGTTATCTGCTAGATACACAGGGCATGTTTCAAGCCTGGAAAATACAGAGGAGCAGGAAAGATCTCCCCACTGGTTGATTAACAAATGACTGGGATAATCTCCCTTCACAAATGTAGAGGGAGGTTTATGTCTCTGCTTTAGAATATAGGAAGGAGAGAAGGAGAAAAACAAATATTTTGGCATCCCTTTGAATTTCAACATACTTTAGTGTCATAAGCTTTCTTGCTCTCTTGGTCTTTTTATTTCTGAGTTTTCACAGCTGCAGCTGTGAAGGAGTGGACTCCATGGGCTGAGCACTCATTAGGGTGTTATTAACCACCCCATGAACTCCCCTGTGTACTCAGGAGGCCTGGAATCCCTCTGGAAGTTTTCTGAGACCTCAGAGATTTTCCCATTCTCTTTTAGCATGAAACTGAGGCCATCTACATTTTCACCAGAGAACATCAGTTCAACATCATAGATGCAAAAATGTGTCAGGACAGTCATCCAAAATGAAGAGAACAGGATTCATCACTGATCTACCATAGACAAGGTGAGGACTCAGACTTGCTTTTGTCACAGCCTCTGCAGGCATCCTGCCCTTTTGGTAACACTTTTTTTTATTCTTGGATTATCATATGAATGACAAGATTCTTCCAATCATGCCAACATCAGCTTTATCTGTGACCAGCTCTCCTGTCTTACATAGAAACCACTACTGACTTAAACATCTGGCTAGAACTGGATTATCTTCAAGTCATAAAGCTGCAGGAAGACACTATTTTAAAAAACATTGTAAACCTGTGATTTTAATACTTCCATCAGAATGCTGTAATTATTCAAGATCTGATTTAATTGATTTGATATTCTACTGTATGTGAAATGGTAATTACCAGATGTACTTCAACACTCAGAATATAGTACATTTGGAATATTTTCCCTGTTCTCCTGGAACTCATATTGGAACCTTAGGTAACATAATCTGTGCTTCTTTTGTTTAGAAGCAGCAATTGGCACCAGTAAATATCTTTGAAAATTATAATTGAAATTCTTAAATAAATACATAACAGAAAGGATTATAGCTCTGTTCCACCATAAATTTAAAAACAGAAAACAAAACACAAAAAAAACCCAATAAAAACTCCAAAATATAACGCTGTATGACTGTGGACTTTATTTACTACAATACAAATTGCAGAGGCTAAAATGAAAAAAACTCTAATATTTTTTTTGGAAGTTGGAAGTAGAGAAGATGTTGCGATTACATTCTATCTTATAATAGGAACAGATTTGTTTAAGCAGTAATATTTGATACCATCAGAAAGCAATTAAGCAAAATACACTGATAAAAACATGCTTATCTATCATTTACACCTGCAGGTAAAAACCCAAACTTGTATCTGAATTCATATCAAGAGATTAGAAATCATGGCTCTCTGTCTATCAAGTTTTAACTATTCTAAATCTTGTTTCTATCTATCATTCTCCCTCTTCAACTAATGAATAACTCAATTGTTTCACTGAAGATTTTACAGTGTAACATTTGGATTTTAATCACTCAGACTTTGCTGACTGGAAGTTTTGATTCATGCATACAAAATTAATAACCTCTGTGGACATAGAAAAACATATTTAAATTAAATAAAACTTGCAATCAAAATAGACCTGCTGGTTTAAACCCTTGATTTTAACTAAATAAAATAATTGGCCAACTGTTGAGCACTCTGGGACTTTGTTAGTTTAAAACATGTCTTACAGCAAAAAAAGGTCTTGTTACATTACTCAAAATTTGATTCTGACTGTTCCAAACCTTAGAGACTATTCAATTGGTGTAAGGGCAGCAGCGTCTGACACAAGACTGCAGTAATTACTGCATATACTATGTACCACTTTTTAGCATTCTCAGAACTTTAAAAATTAGCCCTATCTTATAGATGTAGGGAGAAATAAGGCATAGAAAGATCCGAGACACTGAATCAACCTCAGATCCAGAAATATCCATTCTGTAGACATGTCTTTGCCAAAGGCCCACCAATGCCTGTGTATTGCAACCCATGAAATGAAATAAAGCATGAAGTGAACATAATTATATTTACATAGGCACTACCAGGATTTTTTAAACTGGAAGAAGAAAATACTTTACATTTCTCAACTAACAAGTGTTCTGTAGATTAAACATAAACAGAGGTATCACATTTTAGCTATTCTAAATCTTTCTCCCTCTTCAACTAAAGAATAACATAACTCTTTCACTAAAGATTTTACGGAATATAGAAATTGGATTTTAGACCCTCAGGTTTTCTTGAGTACAACCCTACTCCATGACTGTCAGTGGAGTGCAAAAATGAGTGGCCATGCCCAGTTTATCCTTTTGTTGTTGTGATATCCTATAAATAAAGCACAAATTTCTGTTGTTTGCGAGGGAGGAACTGTTACATCCAGTGCAAACATCATCTTTATTAGCCAAGGCAGAGTTTGGGAGTCATCTACTTTATGGCACCACATACTATCTAGCCCTTAGGTTTTTTCCTAAGTACAGATGAGATCGATGTGGACAATCCTGAAAGAATATTTAGCTTTTAAATATACTGAGCCTATGAGTAAGAACATTTAGCAACATCTCATATTACTTAATCAAGAAGAGACTTCTCTGCTCTTCAGAAAATTGTAATATCTGTCTTAGTTTTCTCTTCTAAAGTGAAGATGATGATTCTTGCCTGCAACTACTGAAAATATAATGATATACTTAATAAAAATATGCCCTTAATAAAAATTGACACCACTAGCTTCTGGAAGACTGCTTTAACACATAAAACCATGAAAACTGGTGGCAACCAGATAAATTTTGTTTACTACAACTTACATAAGGCTAAGTCAGCTGAGCTGCATGTCCTTGTATGTACACGCACTGTATCAGAAGGAATTTTTAATGTCCACAAAGTATCTATTCATAATACAAAAATACACTGTGCATATAGTATTCTGATAACATATTTCAGGACTGGTTTTAATTAATTTTATTTAATTTAGCCAAATTAAGATAATCCACATATGACATAAATCTGATATCATAATGGTATCAATCAGAAGTTATTCTACTCAGGTTAGGGAGCTGGCACAAAACAAGAATAGGGTACATCAGAATCAGGACCACTAGATGAATGATATTATGGAGAGGTTTATGACACACAGTCTAAATCAGTCTAAACTAATACCAATTCTAAATATTCGGCAGTGTTAAAAGTTTCTCATATATCTAAATCTATTGAGACCTGGGCATAATTTTCATGTGAGTACCCAAATGTGAAACCATATTTTAGTGAAATAAAGCAAATGAAGCAAACTGCAATGTTAGCCACCTGGTAGTTGAGAAATTATAAAATCACAACACTTAAAATAAAAAAATCATTCCTTTACAGGTGGTAACTTCTAATAAATTAGTGTGAAAGTTGAGATCTTGAAAGTCTATGCCTAAAAGCAAATTAAGAAAAATCCCCTTCATCTCCTCCTGTACCATGATAGAAAATACACAGATATGTGTTTGGGAAGGCATCCTTGCACTGTTAGAAATCTATCTTCCCCAGCTGGGCAGACACTTTCAATGCCACCTTGTAAGAACATATATTATTACAGAAGATGTTCTTTTCAGCTTTCTAAATTCACATTTCAGAGCACTTAATAAATTGAGCTGTAAATGCAATGTCATTCCAGCCAGAAATCTTATGATTATTTCTATACCACGAGTTTTTGGTGAATATGTATTTTCATGAGTTAGGGAAAGCAGTCAACAATTGTCAGGGAAATGAAATAAAGATGTCTGAATAAGATATTTCCCAATGAAATCAATGTAGGAAGCTTCTGGTGGCTGGAGTTCCCTGTGTTGAAGTAGGATCTACACATCTTCAGACTGTGGGAGTTCTGGAAAGCTGGCACTATCCATTTGCTTTTGCAAATGTGAACATTTAACCTGCTGTTCCTAAAACTGACTCTGAGATTCATGCAGAGCAGAGTTTGTCAAGTGACCACTGATGACATTAAACACTTCTTTTCAAAAGAACATTGCTGCCATGGGTAGATAAAAGAAACAGCAAGCCTGCAATAGCATCATCCAGCATCTCTCAGCAACAGCAAATTTCAGTGACAGCATCACTGCAGTGCCTGATTACTGGCAATGTTCTTTACACAGGGCTTCAGCATCTACATTGTCTTTCTCTTGTGTATTTGCTTCAATGAATCACAAAAACAAACAAGCTAGAAATTACAAACAGTAAAATGCAACAATCTTGCTTTCTTTTAAATCAATGAGTACCTACTGGTACTTGGTAGTGCAAAGCCTCAATTTTAGCTTCCTCATTTTAGTTTTTCACAGTAACTTTCATGTAAATTAAATTTTCATGTTTAACCAAACAAGTGATGATAATTTTGTTATGTTTGGGTGGCTTTTCCTGTGTCTAATAAAGTATTAGGGCAAAACATCTCCTGTTTTCCTCCAGTGTGGATTCTCTGTGGTTCAACAAGGGCTGTTACAGCCTTTCCCCAGCACAGACAGCTGGTACTTCTTCGACCCAAGATCACCTTTTCAGAGAACTTGTAGGGACTTATTATGGTTGAACCACCTCCACTAATGACAGATTAGATTGAAGCTGAGAAATAGGATCATAAATTTTTAGGTCAGGAAGAAAGTTAATATGTCAGATATTTCCACAATAAAATTTTGTACTGAATATTTCTTAGCCCTCTCATTCACACTGCAAACACTAAATTTGTCTCAAGTACTTCTTGATATCCAGATAAACTCAATTCCTCTATTAACAGATTTTGTTGTTCACGTGCCTTAAAGAGAGTCCCCATCTGGCATCATGGTCAGATTTCTTCTTTAAATGGAAATACATACACCTAAAATATATGTTGCCAGCACCTGTAGTAAGAGGAATACTCTACAATAATTAAGAGAATTTGAAACTCTTGCAGAAATAATTGTCTGATAATTCTGATTACATAATCTGAAAATCAAGTGGTTATTGTTTTAATCTGCCTTTTTTTATCAATTGTTTTGATCTTGAGGCTTTACTTGTTCAGTCAAGTAACAGCTCAAATCAAGCCAACATTGAATTCAAGTGTTTTGGTATCACAAACATGCTTTTCATGTGTAGTTCCCACTCTCCCCAACTGCCATACCCCTGTTTGTACAATAGAGTGGTCTCAGAGAACACCTGAATCCTTTCTAGTTGAACTAAATGAGGAGCTGAAAGTCTGGGAAAACACCTAGTGCACTCTCACCTATAGAACAGACCTGAATTAATACAATATAAAACTGTTGAAACATGTATACTGTAAATGTCAGATCCTCAGGATCAAATCTTCTGCCCTTTATACCTGCTGCAATTACATTGCTTTACTTGTTGCTGTAGGCCATCCCAACCACACAGAGTAATACTCTAGACCTAACTATGGGCAGACAGTTCACCTTAATTTGTGTAGAGAAAACTTTCTGTCCAGGCAGGACACAAATTTTTTCAGGGATCCAATGTCATAGGCCCCTCTGCCAGGAACTGAGATTATCAGAAACACTCTGAGTGTTGCCTCTCACAGAAAGCTGTATGGGTTCTTTCATTGAATACAACTGATGTTGGATCAAGGCTATAGAAGCTAAGAGCTCACAAGGATCTGCTTGTGCATACAAAGTTCTCTGCAAGCCTGAAAATTTAGCCATACCATCACACTGATGATTTTTCTGACAGATTTGATGCTTCTACTATAAATGTGTGACTAGACATTAAACCCATAGATAAAGGGATCTATTACAATTAGGCAGGGATGAATTATTGGCATTTCGTATTCTGAAAGCAGTCTTCATACAGTGCTGGTTTAGCTCTCAGTACAATCATTTCCACAGGTATGTGATGTTGGAATTTTAATGCCTAATAAATTATGTGAAATATAGTAGTGCTCTGCAACTTGCAAGCCTTAAACTGTCAACATACCTAGACTGGCTGACCATTTCCACACATTTCCCACCTGTACATCTGATCACACAGAAACAGCAACCAACAAAGATAACTTGAAGACACTTCGAGCTTTACAACACACTGCTGAATGCTCAGAATATCTACACGGTTTGATCAGTCTGCATTACATTGTGTATGACAACAGAATGCAGCAGGCCCCTTGGGTAGCAAGTGCAGTATGAACCCACTATGGAAGCAAGGATTATTTTCTGAGCTGCTGTTAAAGTTCTGCACCATAGAATCACAGAATCATTTAGGTTGGAAAAGACCCTTGAGATAATCGAGTCCAACCACAAGCCTAGCAGTGCCAAGTTCACCACTAAATTATGTTTTTAAATACCTTCAGGGATGGTGGTTCAACCACTTGTCTGGGCAGGCTGTTTCATTTTAAATGAAGTTAAAAACACAATGTAAAATATATGAAAGTGATTGTAAGCAAATCTACCTGATGCGCAAATAAATGTAGGGTTTGTCCTTAGACACCTTATTTTCTTTCAAACAATTGATCTTGCATCTCTGTACTTAATTCTACACACAGACAGGATGAATTTTTAATTCTACATTTAATCCATACAAAAATCATCCTCTAAGGTCCATGAATACTGGAAGAATCTTTTACAACTCTCTACAACTTTGGCTCTAATGTTAAAACAAGAATGATGCTGTCTGCCTCCTTGTAAAACAGCAGCATCAGCTGAAAGATGCAAAAATGTTCACTTATGGAAAATGCAATAATTTTTTAATGCAATTTCTAGCCATCACCAATTTCTTCTGCAGTCCCCAATAATACAAAATATGAAACCTTTTCTTGTGTTACTGCAGATCTTTTCTCACATAAACTCTTATCATCTGTCTCTGGTGAAAAATGCACAAGCAGGAAAAGATAATGCAAATACTAAACCACTGTCAGTTAAAATGTTTGAGAGTGTGTGCTTCAGGATGATGAAAAAGCCCCTTTTGTATTGAAACTTAAGTGGTAATGTTCTAACTGGAACAAGAACAATATTTTTAATCTGTGCTTGAAAGATCAAATTAACTCTGCTGCAGTCAACCTTGGTAGGGCTGTATCTATCAGAGATTACTTTTTTTTATGAGAAAGCTGCAAGTCCAAATATACAGTACACTTATTTGTCTGGTTTTCTGTAGACATTCAGGGAGCTAGGGCAATCATTTCTAGCTCAAAAGCACATCCCAAAATATTGGGAGAGCAACAGTAAAAAAATCTCTTGATATACATTCCTATATTTTCTTGAATAGAGTCAGATTTCAAGAATAGAATTTCAAACACAAGATAGTCACAAGTTCACAATATTTTTAGGATAATGTGTCAGTGCATTATCTTACATCTTTCAGTTAGTTACAGTCCTACCAGCAACATCACTGCAGTATTTCTGGTGCCGTGGCTGTTTCCACTACAAATTCCCTACTATACAGATGTTAAAACCCAAGTATTTGGAATCCCATAAGTTTGAAACTTACTCCACAAGTTGTCAAGTCAAATGCAATATATATTTTCCCTTTTTAAAAATTATGTAATTGGTTTCACCATTTTTCCTTCTAGGATCTAGAAAAGGGCATGAAATTCACATTTGACAGTTGCTAAGACAATATGTGCTCTCAGAGAAGCCAAAAAAATCATAGCACTGAATTCACTGGATGCTAGTTGTTTGCTGCAATTTGCTCTTAACTACACTGTCAAAACCATAAAATATGGATTATTTTTGATTTTACACAACAATTACTTGACATTTATATTAAAAAATAATTCAAATTTCATGAAGTGGTAAAAAAATAAATTTGAATTCTATTATTTTTATGCATCTTAAATATATGTAAATTGCCTGCTGAAGACAGGGGCAAATAAAACAATCATTCCAATGAGTTAAAAGAAGTGTGAAAAAATGCAGAACTATAATATACATCACAAAATGGGATGTTCACAGCTGCTTGGCATTCAAGCCCCCCTAAATTTAATATCCAACTCCCTTAAAATTCTCAGCTAACTATGCTGGGAAAGGTCATGTGAAAAGACAAGAGCAAAAAAGAAAGGCAGAAAGACAAAAGAGAATGAACCATATAGGAATGATCAGAAATAAGGAACTGCTTCAGAAAGAGTGAACTAGCCCCAAATAGGATACAGTGAACCCATCAGAGGCCAAGACCACCAATCTCTCAGCAACTGTGGAAGTTTCTCTCCATTCTTATTATTCTTGAATTTATAAGATCAATATTTTCCTCATCAGTTCCAAGTAGCAAGGCTTGCTGTATATTTAAAGAAATTGGGGGAAATGTACAAAATGCCTGATCCATTGACCACTTAAGTCAATAGGGAGAGTTCCACTCAGGGTCTGAAGTGGTTTGCTACTTCGGATACATAAGATTAATTTTGTCATGTCTAGACAGATAATTGATTTTTTAGCTTACAACTATCATGTGTTTCCATACTAACTTTACTAGCTGCAACTGGGAAAACCTGGACAGTATCATAAAAAATATATACCATTGCTTTACCTTTTTTCATTCTTCCTGTTGCTCAAATACAGAAATCCAAATGTCCTTAGCAGGCCCAGTACATGATGAAAAGGATTTTAAAGCAACAAAGAAAAGTTTATTAAGGTACCTTACCTCTTGACATAGCCAAGTTATTCTCATTTCTTTGAAAAGAAATGCTATGACTAAGACATTGCTTTTAACATCATAATTTAAACCCATCACTTAGATCTCAACGCTCTGTGACACATGCAGAGTGTCAAACAATGGAACAAGCTGAATTTTCAAACAACATTGGTCATCCTTACCTCTGATTTCGCTTTTTTTCTAGCAAAACCTTCTTAACACATTATCCCTCAGTTCTCTTGGAAGAAAATAAAATAATTAAAATTCTTTTTCAAAATTCCAGTCTCATTACATTCATACATGATATTTGTCTCTTTGGACCATTTCTAAATCCAACATCATTAACACTGCAAACTGATTACTAGAATGTCTAAAAGCATGTGGGGAGCTATTTTTGAACCTTGAAGAATAGGGCTACATTTCAGAAAAAAATTGCAGCGTTTCACTGAAATACTACTTGTCTTCATCAAAACATGAAACTTCAGAGAGTGTGCTATGTATAAAGAGCAGAGCAAGAACGCTGCACTGAAAAATTAATGAAAGTGAAACAGATTGCCTTATTTCTAATTAGGAACTGTGGTTGACTAGGACAGGAAGGCTTCACTGAAGAGTCACTACAGGGAATTCTGCTACATTGCTTTTCTTGGAAATATTTCTAAGATCAGGGATGCAATGCACTGGAAATTAATAGAACAGGAAAAGAAGAAAGAAAAGGGAAGTTTCAGAGGATCTTCACACAAAAGGCTGACTTTAAAAAAAAAACTCAACAGGCCTGCTTCGGTTATTAAATCAGTGTTTGGTGAAAGTGCAGTAGTATAAATGTTATAAATCATGGGGAATACAGTTGTTCAGTTCAGATTTAACTAATTTTCTTTGCATTCTGTGGTAAACAATACTTGATATAGACTGTTAGCATGTTTTATTGAAGGCTTTGCTGTTGGACTTCACCTAAGGGTGGAAAAGGGATTCTAACCTCGAGCCAAGACCTATAGATACACAGTTTTTCAAAAAAAAAAGCTATTCCATCCAGGAGTAGATCTGGCTGGAGTAATCTAACTTTGGAAGCATGCAGTGTAGATGGCTACCTCTCAGACAGTCATTCAAGTCTTATAGCGTGAAGAGGCACAATTCATCAGACCTACCCAAGGCATCCTAGGACAAGATGTGTGCTGTGCCAAGGCCTAGAGTGTCCAGCTTAAATGCAAAAGCATTCATCAGTACATGCAGATTAGCCCCATCCCTCATGTCCAGAGAAAAAAAATCAGATCTCTCTGCATGCTGTAGAGAGGCTTCCTGCAGTCTTTTTTACAAAGAGCCCTGTCCAGTATATCCATAGCTGTTTCTTACCTCATTGTACCCCAAGAGTCTGAAAAAAAAGCCCATAAAAGTTGCTGAAAAATTCCCATTGATTTTTGAAATTACAGGATGGTCTTAATCGTCAGCTCTGGAGCATGGTGAAGAAGAACCTGCGCACAGAGATGTGACAGCTATCAGCTTGCATCTTCAGTACAGCAAGAAACCTGTTTGCACTTATCTAGTTCTTCCAAGAATATCAGTCCAGGAGTTTACAAAGGACAAGTGAACTAGAGCTGTGTTAAGACATAGGTACACAGAAAATCAATAGCAGAATCAGAAATCTAACTTAAGAAAAATATCTCATTTCCTTTCCCATGACCATTGATTTATAACAGTGTAGGTAGTTGTAGAATAGTTTCTGAAACTACATGAAAATATGTTTTGTGAGGGATGACTGTCAAGCTCATAGAATCTAGATACATGAATCAAAATAATGTGATGTCTTCCTACATCAGCCTCTAACTATAGGTTACATTATATTGTGCCCTCCATATTTTTGTTTCTCCATCTGCAAGACTTCCTTCCCCCACAATCTGCTCAATTAACAGCTGTAAGGTGCTTTGACTCCCTCACATAAAAGTATAGAGAAGCATAAAGATTCTTGTTTCTAAGCTTATCATCACTTTTAACAAAATAGCTATTTTGAAGCCACACTGGGAATATATTACTTTAATTTTGACTGCTTTGACATTGTGTTACATGTCCATTTTAGAGTCTTTATGGGATTTACTATATTCTCTATTTATAAGGTTATGATTGCAGGTTAGTAGTAACATGAAATAACGGATTTCTTACAATTATTGTGAAGGGAAAGAATTAAATCTGGTGGTTTATTTTATATCCCAGCAAGGATGGAGAAAGGGAAAAAAAACCCAAAACAAATTGCAAGGCTCTTCCATTCACTCTGTGGAGAGATGCTTCTTATGGAAAAACAGAATTTCTGGGTGCTCATCTCTTCTAAATTGAAGCCATATCATTGCACCCTCATTTTAATTCATAAGAAGAGCAAAATAAGAGAGAGGTTAGCAAAATGAGAATTTAAACTTAGTCAAATATTTCCTTTGGTTTTGAGGCCAAGATGTTTCTGCAGTTTATTTCTCTTTCTTTCACAGAAGAGAATTTAGAGCTCAGACACACTGACTGGAATGGAAGAGTAATCAGTCAGAAAGAACAAATAAATTTTGTGTCTGCCTCTGTTAGTGGGGAAAATAATTGAAAGCATGACTGCTTATGCAGTTCCTCTACAACTTCAAAAGTGTGCAAAATCACAGAAAAGGGAATGCCATCTGTTTGCTGTTAGGGTCATGTCTTTTATTTTCCTACTTATACTCCCACTGAAAGCAAAGAGGAGTTTTCAATCCTCCATAATGAAAATGACATAACTTTATTTTCTCTCCAATATTCAGGTTACAGTAGGCTTTATTATGCATCTTCCTCTCCTCTTGAGTATGTTTTAGTCTTGTTAACTAGCACCTTTGAACATTATCGATAAAATAGAAAAAATAGCATCAAATGGTCACCACCTTTTAAGGGAAGGATAAGGATAAACAGAGGACCTCCCTCAGGTCTGAATGTTTGCATCAAGAAGATTATTAAAAGAAAAGCCACTGCAATAACACTGAATGCGCCTTGGCATAATGAAAGCAAGATGTAAAAACGTGTTGGTGAGAAGGGCAGCTTTGAAGCAGCTGCAGCTCAAGCTCTGTAACAATATCCAAAGGAGGATATGCTGGTAATGGAAGTGTGCCTTGTCTAACTTCAGCTATTCATCTCAGGGGGCGATTTACAAGGTGATAAAAGGTTCCAAGCTGCAAAAGGTACTTCAGGCACTTAAAAAGCAGCTTTTTATGATCATTTCTTCTGTACAGTACATGTAGTTTCATTAATCAAATGCTTATTCTATTAAAACACCAACTCTTTTAGCTGGTGGGACAAGAAGTTTTACTACCATGAAATGGCATTAAAAGCCACAGACTTGCCAGCTAAGCCTTTGTAATGATTCTAACACAGCTGAAGTGTGGCTGTCTCCAGCAGGATACCTGAATGGTATGTCTGCCCTGCTCCACTCCCTGGCAAGTTTCTTGGCTTTCTTCAGTACTCAAGGTCATGTCACCTTTTCCAAGCAAGAAAGCATGCAAGGCACATGTGTAGTCCCTAAAACAGGGCAATGCCGGCAGCTTGCATGAAATCTGACTCTGTCAGCATTTAACTGCTTATTAAATGAGCATTAAAAGCCAAGCATGACTGCAACAAAGGGACAGCTTCCACTCACAAAGATGATGATTACAATGCTTTAAAAATATCAGCCTTTTCATCTCCCAGAGGCACAAAATCCAGCACTGATAAGGAAAGTTAGAGATCTGGGGAGTGGTGTGTGAACCAAAATAAACAGATAAACATTTAAAGTAACATTTCTCAACTGTCATTTTAGCCCTTGAAAGAGAGTTCGTAAATCAAGGGTGCCACAGACCAACAGCTAGGACAGTTCTTTGGTCTTCTACTCCTTAAATTATCAGATTACTAAAGAAAGAAAAACAATTCATTATTTTGCAAATCTAGACCCAAAATTAGAAGCATTTAGATTCCTACACTCTTCTCCACCAAAGAAACCAAAGCATGACTCAAATAGGCAGACAAAACTGCAGTACAATCTCCCAGTCATACACATAACTTTTCAGCCAACATAGGTATGAAAAATAACCTCTATGTTATGCAGGAATGTAAAACAAAACAACAGATACTTGAAGCACCCATAGTTGGACTTGGAGAGCAGGAGGTAGGGACAGGATAGGGCAAAGACACGGTTGTTTATTTGAAAGGCAACCACAGTGTCCAAGAGGCAGTTTAAACTCACATTTTAATGAACTTGAAGCATTAAATTTGTAACTATAATGACAACAACAAAAAAAAATAAACATGACAATACAGTAGCTGCCAAGGACTTAGAAGTTTAAATTCACATGAAATCAACTTTAAACAAAGTCAATGTAGATACATTATAAAATGCACACTAGAGAAGTAATTTTAATTTATCAATTACCCACTGTATATTTCAGTGTTACTTCTGAAGATCAGGTTGTTTCCCTAAAACCTATAACCAAAATCCTACAAACACTTGTTCCGGTTAATAATAAGTGAAAATAAATATGTTTCAGAAAACACACCATGGTAGGATTAGTAAAACATAAAGGAACGAACATCAGATATTCAAACATTCCGATATGTTAAATACATCCTAATACACGACAAACAGAAGATTTGTATTTATGTAAACAAAAATAGTGACAAACATTTTGTTGTTATGCTGCAAGGTAGTAGTTTCAGCATTACTGTGGAACAAGGATATCTTATCACAAGTTCAAATCCACCCACATCAAGTGGATTATCAACACTTCAACAAAAGCTATGTAAGAAAGCTACATTTTGTATTACTTAGCTTGGGAGAATCCTTTTGAAGTTTATTAATAACTATTTTATACTGTTGTCTGTCTGACAATATAGCAGGAGTCTCATATTAAAACATGCCATTCATCACTTTGCAACCTGGTTAATTTGTGAGTGAAAGCAATCTGCATCACAGTAAAAGGCAAGGTGTCATAACTGCTGCACAAGGTTCAAAAGGATTAATGTACCACAGGGAAGTGGTGATGAGGGAATTCTTTCAAAAGCACAACTAGTAGCTGAAAAAAAGGTTATGCTATGTTAATACTATCTGATACAACTCTAAACGTGTTTGGACAGAGGCACCCAACATCCCTTTTTAGCCAAAGAGCAGTGGTCAAGTCATTATGGAAGGAAGTTCTTTTCTCTCAGCCCAGTCATCAGATGTTGTTATCTTTAAAACTGAAGTCTTTCACTGCCAGTTATACTTCCTCCTGATTTCTCTATAGTGTAGTACAGTGGACATTCTCACCAGGTCTCCCAGTAGCCAGGTACAGAACCTTGGACAACTGAGATACAGCATAGACCTTTATTCAAATTCTCATTGAAACCCCAAAAAATGATAGATGCACTCAGGAGCACAAGGAAGAAGCTGTTCATTTCTGGACACATTTCAAACCACAAGCCACTCTCAGTTTTCTGGAAAGCAGAATAGACAACACCAATAGATCACCTTCAGCTCATTGAACACTGACATTCGCTTTAGGCAGGCTTTTCTCCTACTGTTCACATTTTTGCAAGGAACTCCAGAAGATTACCAAACTCTACACACCACGAGTATTAAGTTAGCTGTCAAACATGCTAGCTAGACTTCTCTTGCGCAAGGTTCATTACATGCTAGGAAACACAGAGAGAGTTTGAAATCTATCTTCACCTCTCAGACCACTGGTCACAAGGGTGTCTGCTTTCCAACTCACTTTTGCAGAGGTACAGCTGAAATAGTAAACATAGTCACTAGGACCTCCTGCAGTCCTCTCAAATAAAGTCCTAGGACCACAGTAAAGCTATCTCGACTCTAATGGCTTAGGGGAATCATTGATTAGCTCAAATAAATACCATTCTTGGAAAAAGAATGGAAGAATATTCAATCAAATACTGATAGTATCTACTCTGCAAAGGCAAGAGACGCAATTTAAGATCAAATGTCTGGATCCTTTAAGCATATTAGTCATATAGTGCTTTCAGAAATTTTGAACACTATAGCTGTTCCTTGAACCTTGGGTTTCAAAAGGTAGGGGTCCACTTTGGAAATATCTCCCAAAATATTCCCCTTGTCCCACACATATTCTTGGGAACTGTCTGTGAGGTTGGGTTGCTATCTGAAAGCATCTGTTCTACACTATTTGTGAAAATGATATAAAAAACCCAAACATTTTCAACATTTTCTTCTTATGCTGTCCTGAGAAATACTTCATAATAACAATTTGAAAGTAGAACTTTTCACACATGCCTTCTTGATCAATTATTAGGAAAGAAGACAGAGTAAAAAATCAATATCTAGCCCAGTTTCTTCTAGCCCTTGTCATATATGCCTGTGCCTGCAGAAGGTACAGGATGCAGTGATCTGGAAGGAGCTGACTGCTTATATTCATGTCTAAAATCAATTTAGGTATGAAATACATGAGATCTGCCAAGGAAAATATTTAGCAGAATTGAAACAAAAATTTGCATTTACATTTTGCTGATCTGTTAACATCTGTACTAACCAAATGCTAAAAAAAGCCTCTCATTTCTACAGTCAACAGCTCTCTGCTTTCTCGTGAATACTTTAGAGCCATAAATTGTGTCTTGTTTTTGCCCAGGTACATAAGTGGCAAAAGGCTACTGCATAGCAAATTACAGACTCATCATTATTTCCAACTTCTCTTCTACTTCCATACAGCCAGTAACTGAGATGGCAAAGTAAACACAAGCCTGTATCAGAGTTTCAGATATGGTCACAACTTCTAGTTAAATGTAAGCTAAATTAATCCAACTGAGTCATTCTTTGACTTAAACATAATACAAAAGGAAACAATAAGCTCAGACTGTTTTACTATTGTTCCTGATTGATTTGTGTAAGGTGAATAAACAGAAAGCAGATATGTCCCCTATTTGTAACAAACTTATGAAATACTATAGATGGAACTACTGACTAGATCTTTCATATCCAGTCTAAGAAGAAGCTGAGGAGAATATTTGAGCAACAATTCAAAATCCATTCACAGTTTTAGTTGTTCTTGACCTTATGCTCAAATCGGGAAGCTCAGTAAACCACAAGTGAAGTTGCACAGCTGGCAATCCATCAGGGTCAGTTTTCAGTTTTCCATTAATCAGCAGGCTGGACTCTTTCTGACTCACCCCAATAACCCTTTAAAACATTTTTATTTGTAAAGGAATAATTATTAAAATATTTCTCAATGGGGTAATTATCTCTACTTTCTACATTTAATTAAACCAAGGAATAGCAGAGCTAAGTTACTGCCAGAGGTCTCACAGAAAGCCAAGAAGAAAATATGGTGGCTTTCCTCTAAAGAAGCTGCTTATATGTTAAAAAAATATATGACCTGAGAGAGAACACAAAAATTCCAGAAAAAGAAAACCAGTGAGTAGAGTCCTGAAATATGATTTGGCAGTACAGCAGTCAATCCATGACAGAAGCCTTGTCTCTTTTACCCTCATGGTACTTGGAATAAAATACAAAATAATTCAGTGCCAGTTTCCCTAATAAATCAAACACTAGAAAAGCCCTGAATGCAATATTATCTAGGAGATGATAAATTTGCTCTAAAAATAGAATGGCAGTAAAAATCAGATGCTTTATGAGGAAAAAGTTCAACTTTTGTGCACAATTCCTATACCTAAGCTTCAATTTTTCATAAGAATTTCTTAATGTGACATTAGTATGCAATTAAGTTCTGCTTTTCATTACATGAGATTCTCAAAAGCACAACAACATTCTTCTCTGGGAGTTGAATGCCCGTTATTTAAATCTTGTGGTATGATTGCATTTCTTCTGAAAAAAATACCTTGAATAAACTTTCAGACTGAAGATAATTTTGTATTAGATGCCCTTGAATTTATGATATATTATAATAGACATAGGCTAGCTGGTATGTATGCTACAGATATTTCATCATATACATTCCTAGGAAATAAACAGCTATGTAAACATTATGCCTGAAAAGGCTTTTCTTATTTTAGGAGACAGTGGATACCTGATCCTAACATTTATCTTGTGGAAGAAAATACTCAAAGCATATCAGAAATTAGACCATCATGACTAGCTATATTGCTACTGTTAAATTAATAACTTCACAAAATTCACTAAAAGGACAAGACAATGACTATAGGCATTTCCTATCTGCACCTTTTGGAAGTCAAAAATGAACTGGTTTACTCTTGTAGAAGGTAGCCTTAATGTATCCCAGTACAGTATCATAAGCAGTTAATAAGGAGCAAAGTACTCCTTCCATAAATAATGCCTAAGAAAGAAGAAGACAGCAGTTTGAGACAGTGCCACTATGCTGAGATAAAAATGCACTGGTGTAGAACTACCTGCATGCAATGTTTCCTTTTAAACTGATGCAGCCTCAAAGTTCTGGGGCCAGTACATGTGGGGCTCCCCCCAGGCCTCTGGTTTCCTCTACTATAGTGACTGGGAATCTTGCACCACACCCCCTTTCCAGCTGAGACATCTGGGTACACTCCCTAAGGGTGTGAGGGTAGCAGAGATGAGTCAAAGTCCTCAGTCACCTTTGTTCCAACCCTCATACACCAAGTACTCATCTCCCTTCTAAGAAAGTAATGGGCAATGCAACAATTGCACCTCCCTCCTCACAGCAGGCTGCTGCAGAGGGGCAGTTCTGGCACTCTTCAGTGCCTGCTTTCTCCATTTGCCCCTCAGCTCCCTGACACTTCACGACCTGCATCTCCATACCAATCAGCCTTGTGATCTATTCCAAGCCACTGACAGCAGTCTCATTTTTAACAGAGAATTTCAGTAGCTGGAGCTTTAACTCCATATCAGAATGAAAAAAAGATTTGAAGTAGAAAAATTCTCCACCAAATGGAATGCCCTTTCTCTCCTTTACTGCCCCTGAGATGAAAAAAAAGACTCTCTACAGGAGAGGAGCAAGGAGGGATCAGTCCTATGCTCATGGATGCAAATGGTAGAGGAGACTGAGTGGCACTGACCTTTTCAGCTGTTCCAGAAGTGAGGACACTAGAGTGAGATGGAGGGTCAGCAACTAAAAGACCACCCATTCCTACAAGATGAACTAAACCACCATATAACAAGAATTTGGGGGAGTACAAGATTTAAACTGCCTAAAAAGTTCCTTTCAGTGGAAAATACAATGGCTTAACAACCCTAACAAGTAAATAGTATAAGCACTGCACTTTTATACATCCATACAACATTCCCAAGGGCCAGCAATGTTGTAACTAAGTGAAACAGAAATTTTGGTCACCATCTCTACCTGCATCACTGTGACATACTCAAAAGGAAAAAGCATGGTAACTATATTAAATAACTGAAAAAACCCTAGCAAATTGTGCTTAATGGTGTATTTATTCATACCTTGGGAAGAATTATTGAGCTTTCTGTAAATTTAAGGTAAAACACCAAGCAGAGAAAACTACCACTGCATATATGGCAATCATATCAACATCACTCCCACTGGTAAGTATGCTCTTATTCTTACCATGCACATCCTGGTTACAAAGTAAGTCTCACAATAATGAACACTTTCATTCTGCCTACACAGGTATTGACAAAATTTGAGAAGAAAAGAAAGCTCAGTAACCAAATATATCTCCTCCTGCCCCCAGTGAGACATGTTCTGGGGTTTCATAATGAACTTGCTGCTTAATGATTAGACTGTCGCTTCTCCCAGAAGATTTGAGGCACTTCTATTGAATTTTTGTTTGAAAAAGCATTGTAAAATGACTTTCTGGCTCATCAAGCTGTTTCGATAATGGCCAAGGTATTGACTTGACTTAAAGATAATAGCTTGTGTCTATGTAATGATGGAGAGAATGGTAGAAGGTAGGAGAGCAACAGGAATGTGGGTATTGTCAGAATGGATAGAAGTCTAGCCTCAGGTCCCATCTCTGACAGTGGATAGCCTTGGATATGTCCTTTATTTTTCTGTAAAACTCCATCAGAGACAGACACACAGTGAGCTGTCAAACACAGATACCTCACTCTACTGAAACTAGCAAAACTTTGAACAAACACTGCTTTTCTAAGGCTTACATATTATTTGGGGGATTCTTATCCATAAACACTCATTCTTTGCAAATTTATGAGCACTATTTTTTTTTTTTTTTAGAAAGGGGTTATTGTAGGGGTTTGTTTTTTTCAGAAACAATTATTTTCTCCCATATCACATCTTTTCCCAAGTAAATTGAAACATTTCACCTCAACCAATTTATAGTTCCTGTTTTGCCTAACCTTTATTATTTCATTGTGTGAAGTGACACAAATGGGAAACTGTCAGAAGTTCATTTATACATTTGTTATATTATTCTACCTTTGTTTAGGTTATATAGATTCTGTCTACTGCTTTACACAATGTCTGTCTTTTAAAGCATCTACAACTGTAGCAGGCTTTCTTGACTGTCAAAGGAAATTGCAGCAAGACAATGTGTGTGTGATTCAGGACTTACTCTGTGTGAAAACAAGTTATGAACACTTCTCTCAACTGCAGCATATGGTGTGATGTGAAAAGAAAAATCAACACAAATCAGCAATTACAGCAACACTTCAGAAAGCCTGTGAGAAGAGCACGCACCTACGCAGGGAAACCAAGCAACTCACAATCTGATGAGGTTCAAGTTACCTCCCAGAGTCAAATTGAAGGGTAATCACATAACACTGGCTCATTTCACAGGCAGAATGAGCAACAGACTATTTCCCTCCCGCATGATGAGAGTATAGCATAGTACTTGCAGAAAGCTTTAAGATGCAGTTTCCGAGGTGGATCAGTTGATAGTGAACAATGCTCTCATGTAGGAAACCTGAAACAGGAGCTGTCAAACATCAGAGCATTCACAGCCCGTTGCAAGTGTTCAGTCAAGTCTGATTTAGCAGAAAGGTGTCTCTGTGTCATGCAAGAAGAGCACAAGCTAATTGTAAGGGTGGTTTTTTATTTTCCTAATTCTACCTATCAAAATCTTTCACATATCATCTTCCTATATATTGCTTGTTTCACTAGTGGAATACAAGGAGGTGAAAAAAGGGCTGACTTGTGTTCCAAACACTGCAATATGGAAGCAGCATGAATAACATCCTATAACACCAATGTCCAACTAACGACAGAGCAATGAGCAGGAGGAAAATTGTAATTTTGTGTAATACAGTAAAACATTACCAAACCACAGTGATATTTCTAACTTTAAACTGGAAATCCAAAAATGTTCAGGGTTACCAAAGCTTTGCATTTCCTCACCAGTACATAACATACCACAACTGGCACCGAAGAAGAGGCAGCAAAGTCCTCTCTAGATTCAGTATAGAGCAGCTATTTGAATCTGTATAAACATTCCACCCTACTCCTCATGGTCCTATTAAGCTCACATGTGGTCAATGCATAAACCTTGGAAGGCAATGATAAAATTTCAGTGATACAAGAGAATTTCAAGATCACTCCGCTCCAAAATGTCTTGTAGTAATGAAGCTAAGTGTACAAAACCACACTTCAAGCAGCTTGCTTGAAAGCAAAAATGCACTGTATTGCAAGTCCCTCAACATCTAATCTAGCAAAATTAAACTAACATAAGTCTTTTGCCATCTGGGTTTTTAAGTCATAAAGAATCAACATTAAACTGGAGGGTGATTAGGCCTTTAAAAATCTATGTAATCAAAGATCCCTGCTTAGTTTTGTCTCACTCATAGCAGCAATCGCAGAGGTTGATAGTACAGACATTTCAATGGCTGAAAAACTTACAGAACGGTTTCTACAAAATATCATAAGTTTATAATATTTTTACTTGATTTTAGAATTTGAATTTCAGCATAATGAGTAAAATATGTTCTTTGGTCTTTTCACAGCCTTCTGTAGATTCACAACAAAGTTTACACCAACATGACTAAGAGTTTACATATAGCTGGAAGGTTTTGGACTTTGTCTAGAATAACTTCATCAAAAGAAATTAATGAGTTTGAGTTCTTCTAACCAAGAAAGTCATAATAAATTAATATATCTAATTAGAACCAACCTCGGTGAGATTGCATTAAAATCTCATTTTGTTCTATTAAAAAATTCAATAAAACTATGCCAATTAAATTAGGCAATCAGTAAGAACAAAGAGATTTTCTGAATATTTCATCTACTTTGTTCAGACATTAGAAGTCATTTTTAACAGCTTGTTGACAATGTTCCTCTCTTGACAGTGCTGCAGGTAGTATCAGATGTCAGCTTTCAAATCTACTTTGACAAATCATCCTTGCATTGCCATTTAGCACATCTGCCTCTGCAGGTAATTGAGTTCTCCTAGGAAGCCCAGTACTTCAGTAGTGTGGGGCATAACAGTTTACAGGGTGGAAAAGGGAAAACAAAGGGAATACTAAATTTTATGTTGAACTGATACAGAGTGTGACACTATAAAAATGTAATTAGAAAGACACTTACAACGTGTTGTAAAAGTTACACAGTCTCAGCTGTAGGTGTATGAGCTCAAAACTAAGTGGTTTGTATCAGTATGCATTATTTCATTGACTGCAAGTCTGAAAGGTGGTTCACTTTTTCTTTCTATTACACTTTAATGCCTGCTGGCATTGCTTTGCCATATTGATCTTCAGCAAAAATAGATTTGGTCATACCGAGCAAGAAAAATCTACTAGCCAATTTCCAGCAGTTCTTGCTCAGCACAAAGTGCCATTCAATATGGACTGGGAGGAACTAGTGTAAAATGCTATTGCTTTCTATATTACTTATGTACAAATGGCAAACTGCTGTTACAGATGTCTATCTGTTCTACATGTCTAGCTTCTGTACATCTCAGCTTGTTACCTACACCAGCAGAAACATCTTTTCTTCAAGGCTGATCTCAAACACAGAATCAAGATACTCATTAGTGGACTGATACCAAATGACAGATCTGATCAAGCATTCACATTATTAGAAAGCTCTGTCACTGATGATAAAAAAAATAAAAAAATAAAATTAAATAACGACCACACAAAGAAATAGTTCTAACATCAGAAGAAAGAAAGATAGAGTTTTCACTTCTACATACAGAAAAGAAATTGCTTTTGTCTAGAAATGGGAAATGTTCTGGTGCATTCCTTCACATTATCCCCGAAAGAAAAATTATTCTTTCAATTCTGTGATCTTTCTGCAAGGAAACACAGTAAATTACTACTGTGATGCAGCCCACTGTACTGTTTGACTCTGGGAAGACTCACTCAACTCTGTTGGACAGGTTTTAGAATGGGGTAGCTTGTTTAACTTGAGGGGGGGTTCTGCCTTCACATCCCATTCTACAGTGCCAAAAGCCTTCTGGTTCCTGCACTTTCAGGTTCCCAGCTATATAATAGCTTAACTAAGAGCCTGAGGTCTTCATGTCTTAGAATAGCTCAACTTCTCCAAAATAGGCTATGAAAACCTACTGTTTCCAGTAGCTGATTAATAATGCAACCTCTGTTCAAAAACAAGT
>NW_008674349.1:81739-105768 GCF_000695815.1 Acanthisitta chloris
ACATGAATGATGAAACAGCAGCTTGAGAATTCCTATTCAAATTAAGTCAGAGATGGACAAGTGATTTAGGAATCATCTTCAACATGTTGAATAGTAGGATGGTTTAGTCTTTCATACTTTCCTGGTAAAGACACCTTCCAGATTGTCTGGCTTCCGCAAGTGCTCTGTGTTTATTCTCCTTACCGCAGAATAAGGTGTGTGGCATTTTGATGAAACAGCAGCTTGAGAATTCCTATTCAAATTAAGTCAGAGATGGACAAGTGATTTAGGAATCATCTTCAACATGTTGAATAGTAGGATGGTTTAGTCTTTCATACTTTCCTGGTAAAGACACCTTCCAGATTGTCTGGCTTCCGCAAGTGCTCTGTGTTTATTCTCCTTACCGCAGAATAAGGTGTGTGGCATTTAATAATAAATAAATGTTATTGTAACAATGTTAAAACATCCCAGTTTGACATTTGGGAATAAATATTAAAGAAGAGAACTGAGGCAGCCTGAATGGCTTTACTAACAGCAAATCATGTCTGACCAATCTTCTGGCCTTCTAGATGTCATCTCTCTGGACTTCTGTAAGGACTTTGATACAATTCCACATGACATTCTTATCTCCAAATTGGAGAGATGTGAATTTGATGGACAGACTATTTAGAGGGTAAGGAATTGGCTGGATGGACACAGCAGAAAGTTGTGGCCATTGGCTCTATGTCTTGGGACCAGTGCTCTTCAATATCTTCATTAATGACACAGACAGTGTGACCAAGTACACCCTCAGCAAGTTTGTAGGTGACACAAAGCTGAGCTGTACAGATGACACAACAGAAGGAAGGGATGCCATCCAGATGTACCCGGACAAATTTGAGTAGTAAACCCATGAGAACCTCATGAAGTTCAATGAGTCCAAGTGTGAGGTACTGCACGTGGGACAGGGCCATCCCAGATATGGGAGAAGAAGTCATTGAGAACTTCACTGCAGAGAAGGACTTGGGGATTCTCATAGATGACCAGCTGGACATGAGCCAAAAGAGTGCACATGCAGCCCAGGTGGTCAACTGTATCCTGTGCTGTATGAAAAGGAGAATGGCCAGCAGGTCAAGGGAAGTGATTCTGTCCCTCTACTCTGACCTCATGAGACCCCACCTGGAGTACTGTGTCCCCAGGTCTGGGGTCCTCAACACAAGAAAGATGCTGACCTGTTAGAGCGGGTACAGTGGAGAGTCACGAAGATAATCTGAAGGCTGGAGCACCACCTCTCCTATGAAGACACACTGAGAGTTGGGGGTTGTTCAGCCTGGAGAAGAGAAGGCACTGACCTCATTGCAGCTCTTCAGTACAATAAGAGTGCTTATAAAAAGAAGGGAAAGGGACTTTTTATACAGACAGCGACAGTACAAGAGGCAATGATCGTAAACTGAAACAGAACAGGTTTAAATTAGATGTTAAGAAGAAATTTTTTACTCAGAGAGTGGTGAGGCACTGGAACAGGTTGTCCAGGGAAGTTGTGGATGACCCATCCCTGGAAGTATTTAAGGCCAGGATGGATGGAGCCTTGAACAACCTGACCTCTGCTCATGGAGAGGGGATTGCAACAGGATGATCTTTGAGGCCCCTTCCAGCCCTGACCACTCTATGATTCCATGATGCTGTTACAACTGCCCCATCTTGTAGTGCATTTCCACTTGAAGTGACTTTGTAGAATTACAGTTTTGAAGAGGTGAAATTGAGATTAATAACCTGAAATTATTTGTTCTGTACTCCTATCAATCACTATTCTAACTTTTGCCATTTTTTTATCTTACCTGACATGAAGAGGAATGTAAAAAACTAGATGTCCTTCCGCAAATTGTTTCTCCCCATTTACAGGACTCTTTCTACGAGCTGAATATGGAGTGGAAAGGAGACCATTCTTGTGCTGTCTATATAATCTTCACTTTTAAATGCAAAGCAGCCTTTGGGACAAGGCAGCTGTCACTTCTCAGCTGCAGACAAATACAGAGTGATTCGCTATGATCCCTATCTCCCACTCGAACTCCTGGGTGATTTGCACTTCTTTTGTTCTTCAGTTCTTTTGTTTCCCTTAATCTAAAATTCAGTCATTTGTGCCGAGAACTGCAGGGTATAAGAAAACATAATGCTTGTGACCTATATTTAAAATTTAATGGTGCTTTAGTGCTTCCTTTCAAAGTATGAGGTACATTACAGGGTTCTTAAATCCCAAACCCCAGAAGTTACCACCTTCTTTATCTGCCCAAGAGATTAGCAACATTCAGCAAAGAATGCGAAATAGGACCTGTCTCACAAACATGTATTGGTACAACATTCACAACTCAGTAATTAACAGGGACACAAGCCATTCCTCTTCGATCTATCATCTTTGTGCACATGCTATATATTATTAATTCAGGACCTCTGGGATAGTCCAATAAATCTGTATGGAGTTGGAGGTCTGGGGTGGAGGGGGGTGTTTGGCTTTTGTGGGATTTGGGGAGGTAGGGCTAAGAAGTACTCTGTGATCCAACATGCTATTGTTGTTCCTTTGGATCTTAACACACATAATATCATTTAAACATGTTTTAACAACCTGCATGATAGAGCCACTGCTGCAGCAGTTGTCATTTAGAACATTAATACTGCAGCTGGTTTAGATTTTAAAATCTAATAAAAGGGCTCTGTCTACATTAAGAACTGGGGGGAAAAACTTTCTTTTATTTTTCCACCAATAAAAAGACTGGTAGAAACACAAAAATAAATTTGAAACAAGCAGAGATGACCTCTGGAATTCTTAATGCTTATATCAAAACAACCTCTCAATTTGGGTCCACTTCTAAAAAAACAGAGTAAATTTGATCCTATTTTTAAATACAAAATGAACAGATTTCATTAAATTTTGCATTTGCTTTGCCTCTAAATGAAAAGCATTGAAAGATATGATTTACTTGCTAGGCTTCAACCCTCCAACATATTTCTGCAATTCTGTCACATAGGAGTTTAAAACTCTAACTTTCACTAACCCTTTAACACTTTCAGGAAAAACGACTTGTGAATTATCACTGAGAACGTTTCCAGGAGTAAATCAGTGTATGGTTTATGTGGTTTCCTTATAGCATTCCCTTCCTAGACTTCTTTCTCTACTTACTCTATTTTTTCCTTGTCCAATTGTAAGTCACTGTCACACAAACCTGAAAAAAAAAAAAGTCCTGCTGGCCAGTTTACAGAACCACCATTAAAGGAGGTCCCATGTGGACTGGGCATCATTAGAAAGTCATCAAGTGTTCATGGAACAGACTGTGGGTACTAAAGAAATGCTGTTGTTTGTGGTTTCTAAATTAGGTGTATTGATTACAAAACCAGCAGAAATAATGATTTCACATCTCTAGTACGTTCATGCTTAATTGTTCCATGATGTTTTAACTGATTTATATGAAGTATACAGAATGAACTTATCCACCTCTAGATGTCAGAAAATCACATCAAAGGTACGGTTAGGAATGCCATACCTGCAAGGGAACTTCCCGTCTGATTTCATGTCAGAAAAACTGCCACAAGAACACTGAACAAAGGAGTAAATTCTGGTGCCTGCTAAGGGAGGAACTCTGATGCTAATTTGACCAATAGCTGAGCTCTTCATAACTCACTACCATGCGTGCAGTTTCTGTCATCTAATAAGAACTGAGCTCACACAGGTTTTTTTCTCTGTAGGGATACTACTAGTATCTCTTTCATTTTTATGGTTCTTGTGTTAATGTATTAATTATCTTTCAGTCAGAAGGGGAACAAATGACAAGACAGCATGGAACATTCTTACCATTTCCATACCTAAATTGCCTTCAATTTTACTGTTCTTTTCTAAGCTGAAATGCCACTCATGTAGCCCAGGTTTTACACGCCTACGAAAGCTATAAAAAAGATGGAGATTTTTCTCCTTTTAGGTGATCATTACTAAATTCCCTTGAAAACTATTAAAGCAGCTTTTAATTATCTGATGCATTAAAATGATTCACTAACGGTATAGAAAAGGTTACCTCATTTTTTCAAGTCTGCAGTCCACAGGACGTAAATTCATGTAGGCCGAATACACTTTCTCTTCTGACTGAAACAAAAGCATATACGCGAATCGATTATGTTGCACTGTTAGTCCATTACTTTGATTATTTCAACTGGATTAGCTTTTGATATTGGATGATAACCAAGATATATTTTCATGCCAGACAGATAACCCAGTGAAAAATCACATCTTGATGACATTTTGAAGATTTGGAATATTGCCTAGAAATACTATATTAAGTAGCTATGGGACAAGTGAAAAGATTAAGGAGTCTAGAATGAATACAAAATGTAACTAAGTGATTTTGAACTACTTTCTGACCTGAATAGAGAAAAAAGAAGAAACTAGACATGATGGAGATGAACAAAGTCTGGGATTTTCAGATTCAAGACCCTGGAAACAATTGCGCAAATCCAAAACTCTCTGAATAAAGTGCTCTGATGGCAGACTTGAGCTTGTGCTGTCTCACGCACTGAAAGAAAAAAAAAACCTATTAATGCATTTAAGCATTTTTAGGTAACAGGCCTTTCAGCATAGGCAGAGAGATTGCTCAGATAGCAAAGGTTTTTCGTTTGAAAAGTTTTCACTTAGTCTATTCTTCCACCTGGCCGCACTCAAAAGAAAAGGTCATTTCAATAGATTATTCATCTGCATTTCTCCTCTCCTCTTTGCCTTTTATTTTCTTTCTTCCTAGGAAATACCTACTCTGATGAAGATATACCAAATCACATATTTTAAGGCAAGAAAAAACACATGCAATCATTCATTTTAACCTGCATAAAGCAAGACTCAAGCTGCCCTAAATTACTATCCATTTCAAGACCAGCAACTGGGTTTGAATTCAATATCTGAAAAACCACAATAACTAAAGAAATCCTTTGATTTTGGAATTTTCATTGGCAGAGAATGCACAGTAACTCGTGGTAAGTAGTTCTAATGAAAAATCTGTTTAATTTATTCTCAATTTTTCCCATTTCAAATTCTAGCTGTATGATTTTCTATAACTTTCATTGCTAAACTAAAGAGCCTTCTACTACATCATATTTTATGTGAAAACATATTTTATGTGCAGGAAGATACTGCATTTATGATTTCTTTACATCCCAGTCAACAACAACAAAAAAAGAAGGATATCTTTTCCATGTCAAATACATGTATTGTAAGATATTTTTGTGGACTTGCCAAATTCAGAAGTTATTCCCCAACTCTTCAGATGCCAAAGCCTCTCTTAAGAACCTATTTTCTCCCTCCCTTGTCTCATTTGTCTTCTCCTTTTCTTCAAGTGCTTTTTAAAAGAGCTTGTCAAATCTACTTTATAGCTTAGATGGGGGAACAAAGGGCAAGAAACATCATTAAGTATCAATCTTCTAGTTTTAACAGTCTGGGTGCAGGGATCTTAGAGTCCAGAATTCAAAACCATGATCTAATCCAACAGTTATGACTTCCCCTTTTAATTTTTTTAATGGGGTCTAAAATACATACATGTTTGAAGGGGGACAGAGGGTGAAAGTTAATCCTGGTTGCCATGTCACTCTACAAATCAAAAGCAAGCAATGCATTACAGATAGTTTTGAAGGCAACAGTACTATACTGGTATTCCTGATGGATTTAGAAATTATGGTCTGTGGAACTTCACAGGCATTAAGCATGAAAATAAAACCATTAGATCTTCTCAACAAATGGAGTTGTTATTGAAGGATATATTCTTTTCCTGCTCACAGTTGGGTTTTTATTTTTCCAAATTGGAAACACACCACATAGAGGAAGTAATAACATTGCAGTAAAGTATTCAAAGCCCAATTTTTATTCACATTGATTATCTTTTACATTTTAAAGTATTGCCTTTGTACATCCATCTGTAAATGTTTATCAGACAGGCATTCAAACCCTTTCCTTCATTTAACCATTTTGTGGGAATACTACTACATTTTTGTTATATCTTTGAGCAAATGGACAAGAAATATGACAGGCATAGTTTTGCATTCACCTTCCAAATTCAGAATCTGCATTCCTTTTTCTGTTCCCCATGACTCAGAAAAATACACGTATTTTTAGTCTCAGTTCTTCCACCATATTATGAAGTGCCAAAAAAATGCTTCTTCCAATCAGAATTTGAATGGTTTCATGAGTACTTTACTCTGACTTTCTCCATTTTAATGCTATTAAAAGTATTTGCATGTCCTCAGAAAAAAAAAACACCACCATTTTTAGATGCCGAGTCAATGGCAGACTGCAATAAAAAAAAGTGGGATATTTCCAATC
This sequence comes from Acanthisitta chloris, assembly GCF_000695815.1. NCBI lineage: Eukaryota > Metazoa > Chordata > Aves > Passeriformes > Acanthisittidae > Acanthisitta > Acanthisitta chloris. The sequence continues at coordinate 88,044 of NW_008674349.1, forward strand.
GCAAAGTTAATTTGTTTATGATTCAAATTAGTGTCCATCAACACCTCTGGTACTTTCATGCCAAAAAAATAAATTGTGATGAAGAAGCAAGTAGGATGACATACCCGATTAACATTTCTTAAAGGATAAAAGTCTTCTCTTTAGTCATCCATTCCATATCTAAAGTGCATTCCAGATCTATCATTTGAGCATTCATAGTTTTTGAAATTATTTGGAGTCAATCCAGGTGAATATTTGTCCTCAGGAAAGCTCTAAACTAAAGATTGTATCATCACCACAAAAGCTATTTCAGAGTACACATCAGTTTCTATTGTTGGTGGTCTATTTTAACAGCTAAGTGAAAGGAAGCTACTTACAGATTTGGGTATGTAGGAAGGGATGACTTGCTTCTTCATCACATAATGTAATGAAAGAAAAGACTTCCCAAAGACAGAGGAAGCTGTGACCTTTATTGTCATGTAATTTGTCGAGTTTGCATTTGCAGAGAGCCTTTGCAGGCATTTCTGCAAAGGATCATTAATTAAAATGCACAGTGAAGAAAATGTACATTTTTAACATAACAGCTGAAAAGCTAGAGGTAATACTTAAAGCTGTCAATCTGTTTCCTGCACATTTGCTGCAGAAGTTCATGTGTACCCTCCCTTGTTTTCAGGATACTAAAACCAGTGCTGCCATGCAGAAATTGGTCACTACCTTTTTAACTGTTCCCTGCTATACATTTGAGGCTTCATTTTTCAGGGTGTAAAGTGCTTGCAGCTGCCATGAATGGCACAGTTACTGCAAACAGGACTACTGCACCCTACAGATTTTATCTAGCTGGTGGAGGTATCCCACAAGGTTTCTGCAACTAGTGCCAGGTGTATTTCTTCAATATGGCAATATGCATTGTTTAAAAAAAATGAACAAAATTAAAAACCTCAACAAAACAAGATGTTCAGCAGAAAGATAAGAGAGAAAGAAAATATGCAGCACAACAAATTACTGGAAGGTATTGATGGGAGAATATGTGCAAGAGTCTAGATAAAATACAATTAAGCAATGCAATAGATCAATTAAATAACTATTAATGGTCATTGTAGTCTCTTAGGGGCAAATTCCTTTAAAATAGTGTACATAAATGGTTTGACACACTGACTATCTTATGAGCATTGTTTGCAGAATCAGATATTATATTCCTTGGATGTATTTCTATCACCATGTCATCACATAGTGAATCATATCTAAGCAAAAAAGAAAGAACCAAAATGCACTTCTCAGTTTGCTAGATCTTTCTCAGAGAAAAAAGTCATACTGTGACAACTATTTATTTACAAAAGTAATAGCAGTGTACACAAGCTGTTGATAATGCAATAATAATTGTTGATAATATTGTCCCAAAACAGGAAAGAAAGATGAAGTGACAAAGCAAAAAAAAAGGAGGTTCCCTAAAAAAAAATTTGCTTTATAGTTCAATCATTGCAATTTAAATGTAAAATAATCTCCACAGAGGACTCTACTCTGGAAAAAATGAACCAGCAATTAGCATAGCCACTGCTGCAACTTGCAGAATCTGGCAATGAATACTTCATAAATCATAGATGGAAAATTTCTAAAGGCTTGAAAGAAATTACATTCCTACATTATCATACATAATGAAACTCCTGTTGCCATGCTGATACATGAACCATTTCTTTGAAAATGCTATTTTGCTTCCATTTTTTCCAAGATTTTCTGACATATCTTAAGATATAAAATTTATTTCCTAATGTTTAAATAAAGTATTATTAAAATCATTACTTTACATATATATAAGTATAAAAATGGGTTTTCTATTATGAATTAGATTAAAATAGACTCTAAGGGCAGTCATAGGAAATGAACACTTTCACAAGTCAATTTAATTTCCCTATACCAAACATAGAACATTGCGATCACCTAAAGCCTCCTGTCACTGGATATGTGCATTGGCAAGAAACATATGAAACTGAAGCTGTATAGGCTACATGAAGGATTTTTTAAAATCAGATTCATTAAGTACTTGCTCTGATTTTTGCAATGTGTAGCAGCACTGTAGAACTGTCAAAACGGTGATCATTGAAGAAACATTAAATAATGAGCTCTGTCTTTTTATTTGCTCTTAACACCATTTTCTGTTCCAAGTTTATTTTTGCCCATTTCTTACTATCTACCACTTATATGATAAAATTATTAATTTCTGTCAGCATCAGAAAAAGTTCATCATTATTAAGCACCTGTTTGTCCATGCAATAGTGTTAACTAAATAGCTCTGCAGAAGTACTTAAATAAGCTGATAAGATTACATGGTCTGAATAGCATGTACTGCATAAAGACTTTCTTTTGATAATATAACATATATCAAGATATCTTTTTACTCAAGTAAGAGACATGATTCCACCTCAGAATGGGACTGCTCATCACTATTCATGTGAAAATAAAAATCATACTTACTGAATCTTTTATAAGTATCATGTACTATCTCATGGTGTAATTTAGCCAAGGGATAGACTATATAATAAGAAAAGCATAAAGGACAGCTATGTACTCAGGATGATAAACTTTCATTATCTTGCACAGGTAACTACATTGAAGGTACATGGCCACAACATATGCAGGCAGATCCAAAGTGGTGCAGATCTGCAAACAGAACCAAAGGAGCTTAGGCACTACTGTTAAAAGCAGTCAGCAGTAATCATGAACAGGTGCCAAAGAGCACTTATTTTTCTTGGTGGGTTTTGTTACATACTTCAAGGACTTCTGAGGCCACACCTATACTAAAACTATTACCATCCAGGCCAATCCATTCACCTCAGATCTGCTTATGATTTCAAGCAATGTATTTGATGTAGACATATCTATATTAGAACATAGGAATCACTCTCAGCACATAATGGACGTAAAAATTTTCAACCCACTCTTTAGTATTTGAATAGCTGTTATGGTTGTAGGTTTCTGTACAGGCACTCTTTAAACAATAGAATGTCTGCAACAGACAATTGCTAGCAATAAAACTGTCATCTTCCTGGATCAGCTGCTTTCATCTACAGGTAGATGTAATAAAAAGTAAATTAAGGGAAACTACAGGAGAAGAGAGCAATTGGGATGTTTCCCGTATTTGTTGCTGAATTTTTTTGACAAAACAAAATGCAAGAAATTTTTCGTGAAAGTTCTCAGATTTGAATGACAAAGGTTTAATAAAGCACAATTGCACAGAATTCTAGAAACACCCCATCTTATCTGTCAAATTTAAAAATAAAATAAAATAAAATAGCATTTTTTTCCTGGAAAGAATATTTTCATTAAATGTTACCATCTTTCCATTAAACCATATTTCATTAAATACCATATTCATATATAGGTATGTATGTATGTGGGTCTTACCTGAAAGACAGATGTTAGTTAACCTGGGTATAATTCACCCACTTATTAAACCCCATTATAATACTGTAGGACTGAGTGGACACAAGAGCATAAAGAACAATGTAATGGAAAAGTTCTCAGGTACTAGCATGACAACAGAGCTAACAAGCAAAATTCTCTCTAGCACAGGAATTGGTATGGAGTCACAGATGTCCTGGAAACCAATGCACCAATGTATAACAATAAACATTAATTATTTATATATGTAGCTACAAAACTGTGTTTGTAACATTAGGTAGGCACCCTTAAAACATATTTGCATTTGTGTGCTGTATGAAGGACAAGTAAGAAACTGAGAACAGAAACAGGACAAAAGAAGAAAAAATCTATTTCAGTTACACATGTATAATTGCATTTGGTGAACTGAATTCTGCCAAGTCAATGGAACATCATGTCACATAAACCAGTTTAAAATTAGGCCATGAGGATCTATCCAAGTTACAATATTTCCAAAATGTGAACATATATTAAGGGTCTCTATTGTACATAACATCATATTAGTTCCATAATGCTTTGGTCCTGCTTCATGAATGAAAAATGCTTTAAAATTCAACCACGTAGCAACACTAAATAGGAACAGCAACTCAAGAGACAGCCAACCAAACAGATTAAATATACTTTTTTAATATCTGTAAAGCTGCACACTGAAATAGAAATCCTACAAATAAAATAACTGCAGAAGTGCACACTTTATGTGCCCGGTGGCTTTTCAAAGGCTTATATTGTGGCAAGCAGAGCTTTAATAACTCTGGTGATACTATCATGTTACAGCACTAATAAGATGCAGAACATTTGGAGAAGTGGAATAGCAGACAGTTATAACCAGAGTTGTTTGGAAATGCTGTCTTCTGATCAAATGAGCTCTAGGACAAGGACGCATAGGCTGAACTTCATTTTGTTATTGTTTTCCTTTGCCATCTTAATATATTTAGTTACTGAAAAATACTAACAATGAGGTGCTGGCTGGCTGCCTATACAGTAGTTTGGTCTCTCTCCACATCTGGTTAGACACGGGCATATCCTGAAAACTTACTACTGTGAGAGAAGATTGTTAACATGCACTCGAGGTTGTCCAGGACACAGCAGTGTGCTCAGGTGGCCAAGAAGGCCAATGGCATCCTGGCCCATATCAGAAACAGTGTGGTCAACAGGACCAGGGAGGCGATTGGTGCTGGTGAGGCCACACCTTGAATACAGTTCTGGGCCCCTCAGTTCAGGAAGGATATTGAGGTGCTGGAGCAGGTCCAGAGAAGAGCAACAAGGCTGGTGAAGGGACTCGAGCACAAGTCCTGTGAGAAGAGGCTGAGGGAGCTGAGGTTGTTTAGCCTGGAGAAGAGGAGGCTCAGGGGAGACCTTACTGACCTCTACAACTCCCTGAAAGGAGGCTTCAGTCAGATGCAGTTTGGTCTCCTCTCTCAGGCAACCAGCAGTAGGACAAGAGGGCACAGACTCAAGCTCAGCCAGGGGAGGTTTAGATTGGATATTAGGAAGAGATTTTTTAAAGAGAGAGTAATCAGACATTGGAATGGGCTGCCTGGGGAGGTGGTGGATTCACCATCCCTGGAGGTTTTCAAGATGAGACTGGATGTGGCACTTAGTGCCATGGTCTAATAATGACAGCAGGGTTGGACTTGATGATCTTTGAGGTCTCTTCCAACCTGGTTGATTCTATGAGTCTATGATTCTAAGATTGAAGGTGTGTTATGGACCACAACTGAAAGGTATTGGAGCAATACAATGTATCTTCAAATAGAAATGGAGGAACAGACCTGTACATGATAGCAGTGTATCATATACCTGGAAACATAAGACACATATGTTGAACACAAGCTTCAACACAAACAGCTGATAGAAATTCTAATTGTACACATAAGGCCTATGAGCCATTGGGTTAGTGCATAAACTACAGTAGCTTTTTCTGAAACTACATAAAGCCTGAATTTTTATTTTTTGAATGCACTCATACTTGCAAGATGACATCTGTCAGGATACGTCTGCTCCAAACATGCTGGAATGTAGAACTGGGCTCCCCCAGTTTGTTTGAAATGGAGTAGGTGTGACACCAGAAACATCTAGTCAAAACAACACATATTTAATGAAGGGCTAATATACAGTTGAACAAGGGAATATCCAGAGTGAGTTATTATAAAATATGATATAAAACTAGAGAAGAAAAGATGAGAAAAATGTATTAACAGAGACTGAAAATGTAGGCAACATATTTATGCAGATCAAGGCATTCCATCTTTACTACACCAGTGGTGCCTGGCACGCGATGTGAGCAGCATAATAATAATTTTATATATATGCTAAATATCTACCATCTGTGTTCTAGGCATGAACTATAAAATGCAGCATAAAACAATTAAAATCAACAGAGACAAAGTTCAAGGTACAGAAAGCTTTAGATCCACAGAAATGGCAGATGTTATATTTGAGTGATTGAAGACCAAAAACACGAGTGAGAGCAAGTACTACTCAGCCTTTAAAAGCACAGCTCAATCCACGTGCCAAAGGGTTATTTGGCACATTTTTTATATTTTTAGTGAGACAGAAAAATAAAAACAAGAATTTATTTTAAAACTTTAATTAGGTCACAAGCTAACAAAAAGTCAGTAACTCTTTCTAATAGATTGCAATTGGTCTTTTGAAGTTCAAGTCCAGAAAATCCTAAAAATTTACATCGCATTATTACTAAAGCACAGCTTTTTGCAGAGTTTTAGGCTAGCAAACAGAAACTTTCATATTTCACTTTTTCAGAGAAGCATCCCTGAAGTACACCTGTTCTGGAAAAGTCTCAGGCCTGTCATTCTTCAGGCAGCACGTGTAATACACTTGTATGGACATTAAACAATTTCTTTGTTCTTTGGGGGTTTTTAGGATTTAATGTAGTCTTCTTCCCTTCTTCCTGAATACTCTGTCCCCTCAACTAGGCATCCCAGCTGCAGACCTCTTCAGTGAATCATGAGCCTTACAGCTTCTTTCAACAGCTAATGCTGATCTCGTTCTCCTTTCAAAGTCTTCCTGTTGTTGCTTCTGCTGTTGCTACTAGCTATTTCTTTTTCACCTGTTGTGAAACAAGGGTTAAAAAATTGTCACTTCATGGTTTGTGTAAGCTGTTGGAAAGCCTAGTAACAATAAAATAGTGCTCATGGTCACATGAAGTAAAGGAGGTGTTCTTATGATTTCACTAACTGCTCCTTAATCTAACAAGTATCTAACAATTTATCTCAGCAGAAGGAATATAATACAGTACTTTACTGACTATTTTTTTCTAAAACTTTTGCCTCTTTATTTTCTCCTCTTCCTTTGTCTTTGTACATATAAACCGTCCATATGGTGAAGGGACCAAACTGTTCACATAAATACCAAATAAAATATTTTCACAGGCAATAAAAACCTAGTTGTCTAATCCTTTGTTCAGGTGTTTTCCATTCTCAGCTGTTTCTTAGCTTTTGATGCTCCTGGCTTTCCACCCACTCCTCTGTGCTAAATTCATGCAAAGATTTTACTTTCGTTAGTGCTTTTAAAATATTTTCAAAAAACCAACCTATCAACAAGTTTCCTTATCACAGTTCTTCTTTTCATATTATTTCTAAATTGTGAGCACCAAAAACATAGCCTAAGCATCCCAAAGAATCCAAATGACAAGCAGGGTTAGAAAGTAGCTGCACAGGGCTGTTTCCACTAGACTGTGTTACTCATTCAACCTGGCCTTGAACATTTCCAGGGATGGGGCAACCACAAATTCTCTGGGGAATCTGTTCCAGTGTCTCACTCCCCTCACAGTAAAGAATTTCTTCCTAATATCTAAATCTAAACCTAATCTCTTTCAGTTTGCAGCCATTCTCCCTTGTCCTATCACTACATGCCCTTGGCCATCTCACAGGCCTCTGTTAGGTACTGGAGGGTGCTATAAGGTCTCCTCAGAGCCTTCTCTTCTGCAGGCTGAACAAACCCAGCTCTCTCAGCCTGTCTTTATGGGAAAGGTACTCCAGTCCCCCATCACCCTCTTTTGGACTCACTCCAACAGATCCATGGGCTTCTTACATTGGGAGCCACAGACCTGGATACAGCACTCCAGTGGGGTCTTACAAGAATAGAGTAGTGTCATTTGAGAAACTCTCAGAAAAAAAAGAACTACTTGGTCTACAGGAAATTCTATGAAGAGACCCGCTTGCCATCAGATATTCATTTTGCTACCCAGGTGCTCTTCCTGCCTGTAGAAAAATGTGTTTATAGAACTAAAGGAGAAAGGAATTCTGATTTTTCAAAAACAGCAACCTGCAACAAGCATTGAAAACAAACATTTTGTTGCTGTGCCTGAATGCACAGCATGCATAGCACCTCCAATCATTAAGGAGATTATCATCAAAACCTTTACTATCCAGATGGGAACTGAGGCACTGAAAGATTAAAGCATTTCCTCAAGACTATGCCATAAGATTGTGAATAACTAGGAATCAAAAAGGTTCCTTTCAACAGTTCACGTTTTCATCACGCTACACTGACAATCTTCCTTGAATCATGCAATTCCTTTATGCAGGAAATTAAGCCAACTACAAATACACTTTATACCCTAAAGAGTTATATTTTTGAATTATCACTTCTTCATATAAATACAGTTTTGTGGATCTCAAACATCAAAAAATTAAACCTCAAAATCTATCAAAGCAAGGGGGTTTAGTCAGACTTGAAAAATTATGCGTGTTTTTATTACAACTCATATTAATCATTTCTTTGAAAGGTTTGGAGAAAAATGTTATAATGAAGGACTGTAACCCTGTTTTATACAGATTCAGTTTTCACATGAATAGCATTCCTGTCATAACAGGACATACTATTCCTGATTTTCCTATAAAATCAGATAAAAAAAACCAAGGCATGGCTTTTATAAAGGGAGAGGGAGAAGGTAAAAGCCTATGAGGTCTGAAGGACAAAGATTGCCACAAAATAATAGGACTATGATACCTAAAGCAATACTGATTCTTTACAAAAGTATAAAGATAATACTTCCCAAGGACACTGGAGAACTGTGCTTAGCACAAAACATTTTAGTGAAAGCAAGAAGGGCACAAACCATCTGCACATATCCAAAGAGAGTCTGCAGCTTGCCAGAATACCCAAACCTAAAGATATCCTGTCTAAGGAAGATCCATTATCTTCACCCAGGGAAAAGCTTAAATCTTTAAGGACCAATGAGAACGTCATTGTCTTCATTTAGTGGTTTGTTATTTCCAGAAGGCAAGAGAGCTGGGGAGGAAGCTGGTTGTTTTAATTTGGCCTGAAAGAATTCAGCAAGACTTTTTCCTGAAATTTATGCTTCCTTCTGGTTTCAGCTATGACGGAAATAATATTAAGAAATCCTTGGTGGATAAGCTAGTGCTTGTGGTTTGAGTCTCATCTGGAAGCAGGGATCTGAAAGAAATACAAAACTGAAATATAACAGACAAAACCAGATTTTCTCTGAGGATGTAAGGACACCAAGCCAAGTCCATCCAGCCCAGCATCCTGTCTCTGACACTGGCAAGTAGCAGATGTGGTTGGGAATGTAAGAACAGAAGCAGTGTAGAAAAGTAATACCCTAGACTATTTTTCTCTTACTCATACCGTTTGTGGCTTCCAAATTTTCTGAGCCATAGGTAACAGGCTTCACGGATTTTCTTTTCATAAACATATCTAATCAATTTTTGAACCCTCTAGTATCCCCAGAATCCTGGGACAATAAGCTTTTACAGCTCTACAATGTACTGTGTGAAGCATCACTTTTTGTTTGCTGTGAACCTGTCACTCGCCATTACTATTTCATCCCCTCCAGGTCCTGCATGAAAGACAATGAACCCTGTTCCCTGATCAAATATCTATGCCACTTGTGATTACATACAGTTCTAGAGTCTTCTCCAGAATCTTATAAAATGGGAGTTTTGTAGAGTATTTGTTAAAAAACAAGCAAGCAAACTGGAAGGAAGCAGAAGAACACTAGAAATGCTGATTTTATCTGAATGTTTCATCCACAGATCTACATTAGCTTGCAGTTATTCATCCTGAAAAAGAAGCTGCATTCATTTCTCACATCACACACTGTTAATCTTCTGTAACTATGTACAAACTCTGAACTACATTTGCATAATCAAATTTTCTACTACAGCTGGCATTCTTGCAGCCTCCCCTGGCAGCCACTCTTTGAAGGGAGAGAAAGCAAACAGAATCAGAAAAGAAAGGCAGGGGGATTGTAGGAAAAAAGGTATTATTTGTGTAGGTGATCAAATGGAAAAGTTCTGCTGCAGGGTTGATCACATCATCATTCTTTGCCAGAAGAGCAGTGTGTTATCTCTGCGTAAAAGGATGGTTGCAACCACACATATTATAAGAAAGTACTATAAATAGAAGTTAACTGTGACTCAGGTCCAATTAGCACTCAAACTTTTTGAGTGGTTTTTAAACTGTTAATTTGTTAATCAGTCAATGTACTTTTTTATGCTGATATGTGTATTAGAGAATAGATTATGTCTTTTTTCCTTTTTTTCTGTGTCAGTTTCTTGTCTAGTCCACTGTACATGTACAAGGGAGATGATGGCAGAACAATAAAAGCACTGATCATGGAAAATGGGAAGGTGAGACTTCTTTCAGTAGTGGTGCCAACTTATTGCTGACTGTGAGAAATCACTGAACTGTGGCTGCAGGCTGCTGACTGCTGATGGACTAAAATAACTGACAAACATTTTTCTTACATTTAGACTGCAAGATCTTTGGAGTAGAGTTTTTTCATTTGTCTTGTACATAGGGAGCATCAGCACAATCAGATTCAATTTCATGACCTTAACAACTTTTGTCATGATTTAAGGCCAGCTTGGCAAATAAGCACCACACAGCCATTTACTCACACCCCAAACCCCCTTCCCCAGAGGAATGGGAAAGAGAATCAAAAGTCGAACTTGTAGGTTGATATAAGAACAGTTTAATAATTGAAACAAAGAAAAATATAATAATAGTAAATAATAATAATAATGATTAAAAGAAGAAAAAAACAACAAGTGATGCACATATAATTGTTTACCACTCATTGACCACTGCCAGACCCTGTCACTGAACCTCAGTTGGTCACCTTTCTGGATAGCTCCCCAGTTTATGTACTGGGGCTGGTGTTCTGTGGTGTGGAATATCCCTTTGGCCCATTCAGGTCACCTGGCCTAGCTATGCTCCCTCCCAGTGTTGTTTTTTCGTTTTTTATTCTCCTCACTGGCAAAGTATGAGAGAAAAAAAAAAAGTCCTTGATTTAGAATAAACACAATTTAGCAACAACCAAAACATCATTTAAAATACTATTCTCATACTGAATCAAAAAACAAAGCACTATACCAGCTACTGAGAAGAAAACTAACTCTATCCCAGCCACAACCAGGACAAGGCTAATAAAAATCAACTAATATATGTAGAAGAATGTATGGACATGGTGCATAGATGATACTAGTAATGTTATTTTTCTGTAATATAAATAATCCAATGACACAATGGAGTATAAACAACTACATGTCGCTGGGTATGACCAGCAAATATATTTCAGTCTTGTAATTTTCTGAACCCACCACTCCAGGAACACCTCTAGAGAGTCCACAGCTATTTAAACTTTTATTCGCAATTTTGTACTGCACATGCACAGTGAACAGAAACTGTCAGTGAATACTCTGCAGATTAAAATGAAGATATTGATACATTATTTTCACAACAGTCTTCCGGAAGCATTGTGCTTAAATGCTGAAACCCAGATTAGCTTAAAACCTGATCATTTCTGCTGAAATGCTTAGGCTCAGCATCATTCTGAGTCATTTTCCACACAATGCATGATGAAGTCACTGCAGACCATCAGAGATGATAAGATGGACTAAATTTTTTGGTGTTTCAGTACCTCAAAAATCAAGAGCAATCACCCAACTTGACTGCCATAGGGCCAAGGACAATGGATTCTTGGTGTCCATAGTTACCTGTGCCCAGAGCCAGCTTTCTGGATGTTTCCTGCAAAATCTGAAAAGTAATAGAGTGATTTGGCTCTTAGTGGGACCAGTCAGGTCTAGCACAAGTTTTCTCCTTATTAATTATTCAGAGGAAATTTTGGCTCTAAATATAGACACATATATATTGTGAGACTCTGATCCAAACTCTAAAAATGTCTCAACATTGTTCCTTTGCATAAATCCCAAGGTGTGAAAAAGGAGGTAAGTTGTTGCTGGTATTTGACTTTCTTGCCACATTGGCTGCTTGTGGCTCTACCACAGCAAGGACACTCACACCAGAGACAAGGTCAAATCAGATACAGATATGAAGGTGCTTGACGGAGGATGGTTGCCTCACCAAGAGACACCTCACCTGCCAAAGTTGACCCAGCACACCTGTGGTGATGTAACCAGAAGGCAGGACTATGCTCTGGTGTTGAAAAGCATGGCAAAACCATCAGGAGTGATTGGAAGAAAGGGGTGGAAAATTCTAGAGAAGGGGCAGGGCAAAAATAATAACTGGTGAGCAGATCAATTTTTCACTGGAAGCTTCCCCCACCATGCAACAATTGGAATCATGGGACAGTGCAGGACTCCATGGTGGTAACTTCCCTTTTGCAAACTCTCCATACTTCTGTTTATCTTTCCCACTTTCTCTTTCTAAACTATCCCTATTCTGTTGCTCATTAGGAGTCATTATCTCCTGTGGTTAATAAATGTGGCCCTCAGAGCAACACTGACCTCGTTTGTATAATCATTGGCCACAGGAATCACTGTAACCCTTCCCACTCCTAATTTGGAATGGGACATATATGCACACCCCTCCAGTCAAATTTGGATATAGCAAAAATATTGAAAAATAAATAATTTGGAAAGCAGAAATACCAATTCTCAACAACCTTTACTAGCACTGCTAATATCATGCTAAAATAAATTTGAACTAGCTAGAAACAGTCAAAATCCCTCTTCTGGAAAAGCAGAACTCCCTTTTTTTTGTCCACATTTCAGCACTTGAGCAGATTCCTCAGTTATGTTTAGATATTTCCTCACTTATGAAAAAGACTTATGAAAAAAACAGGCAGGAGAAGTGACAAGAGATTGTCCATAATGTACTATCTCAACGTGAGGAAAATGTTTTACTTGAAAACTGTCACCATGTTGTACACAGAAACACATCTGCTTCTTTTCAAAGCTTAGTGGTTTTTCACTATCATCATCATTATTATTCCAGGAGATAGTGAGAATCACAAAAGTTAGTAACAAAAAGAAGCAATTCATCCCTTCCTATTCTTTTCTGTGAGAATCATATTGTTTCTGTGAGATACCTCACAGACATTGACATTACCATTGATATGGATATTCTTAAAATCAGAATTAGAGAGTCTTGTATAATATTAACCTCTCCCTATGGGTTTCAGTTGGAGTGTAATACGAGATTCCCTCCGTCATCCTTGATTCTCAACTTTCCTTTCATGAGAAAGAACAAAGTATCTCAGTCGCATCAGCAAAGCCAGTGCTGACATGTATAGTAAATTGTTGTGAGGAAGCAAGGTGTACTGCTGTGGCCATGCACCTGGAGTGAACAATATGAACATAAAGGATTTCTCTAGGGAAATCACAAAGGTTTGTCTGAACCCGTTTCAGGAAAATAAAAGCAAATCCCTAGTTACAGACTGATTCTTCAGTAGCTGAACAGCCGGCTACTTACAATAGTAGCTTTAGAAAGCAATATAACAACAGCCAGGCTGGCTCTGATGTTGCCTTTTCAAAGTGCAATACAAATCAGTTTCAGCTGGCTGAGCATCTTTCCCACCAGGGCTACAAGTATCTCAGATTCACACTCTTATACAACATCGTCCAGTAATTAAAAGAACATCTGTAAGCTCTGGCTTTTCAAAAGTCTGAAAGGCATACAATGTATACAAGGCCTTTCTCTTTATTCCAAAATCCAGTTTTACATTCCCTAAAGTCAGAAGGAACAACAATCCCTATACAGTCCTCTGACAAAGTCAGTAAAGTTCCTGTCATTCATTTCAACACCATCAGGATTCCATATTTTATGTTTACTATTTAAAAACTACCACCATACTTCACTCGGCCAGAATGAAAGCCTGTCAAGCCTCAGCTGAAAGCTGCTCTAAAGTTAGCTATAACATGTGTCACAGAAGAAAAAGAGAAGCTTATGCTAGCTCGAAGCCAGACAGGGAGAGGTTTTCTCATGAATTGCAGCCATGAGCTCATATTCTCTAGAATTTGCCAAAACCAAATTTTGAATTTTGGCATTATTGCTTTTTGGTTTACTTCCATGTGGCTCCCTACTGAAGCAAGGTGGTCTCAAAGTAAGATTTATGGAAAAAATTCTGTGTATACTTGCCTAAAGATCAAAACTAGGCCCTAGGGAGCAAATGCCAAGAGTAAGAGGACTAGATAGGGGAAATAAATAAATAAGAGTCATATAGACTGAAAAGAAATTAAGGCATAACCAAAAAGATAACAAACACTGAGAGTCAAGTGAGGAAAACAACTGGTTGGTAGGAACAAAGGCATATAAGAGAAAGCAGCTACTGGTGTACAAGTATATTTGAGGGTTTGGGAGTAACAGGAAGGGGGGGAAATGGATGAGAACTAGTATAAAAAGAAGCAGAAATGTTGCATTCCATTTTAATCAAAAAGCTGAGAATTTCTCAATGGAGCTCACAGGACACGAATGTCTGATTGCTGTAATATTCCTACTGATATATATTCCTAGCAGGTGCTTTCTCATTATTCAAGGGTAGAGACTACCTTTCCCCTTCTAGCCTGTCTTCTGCAAATAACCAATCTAACTACACTATTTTTGTAAATGGATAAAGTAAAATTTTAATAACATTTGTGAATATCATAATATAATAAAGCAGTCAATTTTATACTTAAAGCTTTAAGAGCAAAACTGTGTTTAGCACCAGCAACTGCAACTGTAAATACAATCTGGAAAAGTTTTCAAAAGGTCCTGCAGGTGAAAAACAGCTTAAAAAAAGCCCAAAAAGCAATCTAGGCTTAGTTAGGCAATCATTATTAATTAAGGAAAACCACTGCACTGATGTATGATGTGATTCAAAAAACAAGAAAGAAGAATAGGGAACTTTTTGCAGCCAGGATACTCAAGGTTCTGGAAAGACTACAAAAAAAGAATTCCAATAAGCTAAACTAAAATATACGTTGGAGTGAAAACTGCCTCTGCTCCATAATAGAGAGAAATACCTACAATCTAGCAAGATTTCAATGATAAAAGGCTGTTCATTATACATACAAGAAATAATCCTTTGTCAAAGGTAATGATCAGATACCTGTTTGAAGTAGAACTGGAGGCCATCAAAGGTTAGAAAAATGGGACTGATTCTTCTCAACAAATTTAAGAAAACAATCAGCTAGCAGCTCCATTCTGGCAGTGGTCAGAGGCATCTGATTTTAAAACATTAATGATTTCATACCTGACAGAAAGAAAAAAAAAAAACCAGAGAGGTCACATTTCAGACACTCACAACTGCATCAGCATAAAAATGAAAGTTGACAACATGATGATGAAAAATTGTTCTTGTGGCATAATAATTGGCAAATTGGGACATCAGAGGAAAACAGAACTCACCCTATCACAGGGACATTCCTGTAGAAATGAAAAATACATGCAGGTGTTGCTCTCCAAGAGATCCCAAACATACATATAAGATTCTGGCCTGTGTGAGCTTTACCTTAGTGCATTGTTTGGGGTCATGAAAAGTTTCACAAGACTACAGTGAAGAATTCTTAATTTATCCATGAAATAAGTTCAGGATTCAGAACAGAGTTCATTTGTCAGCATCATTGGAAAAGTAGATTCTCTAGTAAGCAATTTCATAGCAGTAATCCACTTTTAGCAAAAATGCAGGCAAGTTAAGAGGAGAAACTGTGAAAGAAATGTGTTGTTTCATTCAATTATTAAGTTCTTTGATGTCATTTAACCACTCATTCTGTATGCACTGAAATGGAAACATTTATTTTAAGTACTATTTCCCCCCTTGCTCTTTCTAGATCACATCAACAGACTTCTTTGTTCATCTCTAGGGACAGCAATCTGCTGCTACTTTTCTTTTAAAAAGTTCACAATATGGAGAAGCATCAGGAACAATTAGCAAAAAATGCTGATGTGAACTCAGCAGAAAGTCTACATAGACTCTCCAAGGAAATCTTTGGAAGCACAAGAAAAAAAGCAGCCAAAAACCCCTCTGTCATTTGATGTACTTCAGGAAGTATGCAATAATTTATGGAAAAACTGTGCATATTGCAAAGAGTCTGTTAAGAGAGCTTCAAAGTGAGTGGGCTTTTTTTTCCCACTCGGTATTGCCATTATTTGCATAAGTTTTTGCCTCCTTCTAGCAAAATCTCCTGTGATGGGTTACGTCTGTTGCTGCATGCTGCACACTGCCCTCCTCCTTCCTCTTCCCTTGGTCTATTCAGGAACCACAAGCCAATATTCCCTATTCTATCCCCAGACGTTGTCTTATCTGACAGCTCTGAACAGAATGGTTCCCATGAAAACCAGACAAGTTATAGCTCTTGCACACAAGTACACCAAACAGCAGGCACAGTATGACAACGTCTGCAGCCCCTCTAAGCAAGTGGACCTTCATTTAAAAAGTCTTTATTCAGCAGAATTTATTTAGAGGCAGAAGACATTCTTTTTAACAGTTTGTAGCAACATCAGTTCCTGAAGATCTTCCTGCTCTGTGACTTTCATTTGACAGTCAACGGGACTAAGTACATTTATCTTTTGACAGCCAAATAATATCCATTTCCCAGTTTGCAAAGTATGTTTAATAAATATGTATTTTAATTAGGACAGGTCACAAAGTGGCTAAAAATAGTTAATGAAACAGCTGAATTTTTTAGAATTTGAATTCATTTTCTGAGTTCATTGCTTTCACTAATCTCAAGAGCTTGCTTACTCCACCTCCAAAAATTACAATTTCTGAATAAGATAATATTAGTTAGGAAATAAAAGTAGTATAATATGGGCATTTGTGACCCCAAAAGCAAGATTAGAGCACCAAATTTTCTTTGTATGTGCAAGAATTCTATACACTCAAATTTGTTCTCTCGTGATATTTCCTTAAATTTCTAAATTTTTCAAAGAATTTTCAAGTAACATCAGGATAACATACCTGCTAAGTAAATGGCTAAGCAGCACAAATCAAACAAATAAGACTTAACTGGCCCTGACAAAGCTCTAAAAGAGACAGCCTGGATCTGATAGATTATCTCTTCTCCTTCAGGAAGTCTCTTGCCTGTTCCTTTTCTGAAAAAACACAGCTGCCTTAAAAATGGAATTGCCACCAACAAGCATGTCTCATCAACTCTGAGGATGCCACCAGCTAAAACTTTGAAACCTTATTTTGCTATGGTACTTAGAGAGTCATTTCTACAAACACATCCAGTTCACATTCAGTCTTATGGTAAACTTGTGAATTAAATGGTGTGGACAGGTGTGAGATTCAAAAATCACTAACTACAGTGTAGTTGCTGCACAGCTACAATGCAATCTACCAACTATTTGATAAAGTGCATCTGTTTTTGAACTTTAAAGCTTAACCAAAGTATATTAGCAAGAAAATCAGACTATTTCCAAGAGCCAAAGAATGGGATTAGCTCAAAAGTTCGGTGAAAAATCATTATATGATATGGCATCTTAAAAGAAAGAGATCAGTATTCTGTACAAACAGTCACCAGGTGATCTGTAAACTACGCTCTTCTCATTGGCTACAGGCCTGTTCAACTGCAGATCATTTCAGATACAATGCCCATTAAAACATACATTTTCTGTGTGCTGAGATCCAAACACAGAGAAGCACATAATGTCATGCACAAATACTTTATCTACACTACCTATTCATTGGTGTGCCCTCTCCTCTTTTGTTAGGTGCAAAATTACATATCGGTTATAGAGGAGCCTGTAGCGAGATTTATCAGGGAAGGACAGAGTGCCTAAAATGTTTATCATTTCCTCTATTTTCCTCTCTTAGGGCAATATTACAGATGTACAGCCCTCTTGCTCAGCTATACCACAGCAACATCCAGCCCTGAGCTGCTAGAATCATGACTTAGAGAAACAAAACTTTAAGCTAAAGTGGTACAAAGTTATTTCTTGAAACACAGAGATGCCCAGTCTTTTTCACATGCTTATCATTTAGGCAAAATGATCCTCAAATATTTTGGATTCACAATCAACAATTTATGATGCTGTTCCTCCTCTCACCAAAACACATACATACGCACAGGGGTTATTATTATTATTATTATTATTA